>NW_025920129.1:1931633-2054816 GCF_902686445.1 Sciurus carolinensis | reverse complement strand
GAGGGAAAGCCCGCCTCTGCCGGGGTGTTCTGTAGGTGCATTAATGCAATTTTGACTTATGTTTTCAATTCACTGTGGGTAAATTATTGTGATGTAATCCCATTGCAAGTCGAGGAACATCTGTGTCTTCCTGGAATGACATAAAAATACATAAATGAAACCTTTAGCACCCTGCAGAAAAGTGAACTTGGAGTAGAGAGGGTTTGATTTGCTCTGATGTGTTTCCTGTCTGCTTTAGTAATCAGGAGGAATTACAAATATTTTTGACTCTAAAGGAATGGAGTCTAACTAGTACTGACTAGAGGAACTCTGGGCCTCTATGGCAGTCCCTGCTGAGATCCCAATACCTCCTCCCCTGTCGGGGTTCCTGGGACCCCTGGCCCTGGGCGAGTACATGGCCCCAAGATGGCGCCTGGCATCTTGCCAGTGCGGTTCTACTTTGAGACAAACAAGTGACGCTAAAAGAAGAAAGTTACCCTCATTGGGCCACTATATATGATCGGCGTGTACACTGCCTGCCTAGATTCACTGTATTGTTCTGTCCACGCTCTCCTTCGCGCTCTGTAATGTGATTGGTTGCTTACCTCTACAGAGGGGCTGTAACTTCCCTGTTAGAGTAAGATTCTCCGTAGCGCTACAAAAAGATAGACACTGAATAAACGAGCTCTTACTGCCAGCATTTATCGCGTCATTCCTGCGGGTCGGGGAGCGCGATACTCCCCAACAGCCCTGTGAGGTAGGCTTGGCAGGTGAGGACCCTGCTTAGATGGATGGAGTCAGGTGGCCACCTGGGTCACCCAGGCAGAGCAGAGACGTTGGCTCACATGTCTCCACCTCCAAAGTTCTTGTTTTTTCAGTGAGCTTTAGAATAAAAAAAAAGAAAAATTTTAAAAAATAAACTATTTTATCTTACTTTGGATCCTACTCAGCCTGTTTAGCTATGCAGTTCATCTCAAGAGCATCCCCACAGTCCTGAGCTTCTGCTGGGATGGTGACAGTAAATAAAATAGAAGTGTGCATTTTTTAATGGTTGTTGTGTCCAGCGTAACCCTATAGAGCAGGTATATGCTGTGCATGGTCCTTGGCAGAACATGTTCCTCTGAGAAGTTAGTAAGGTAATTCTTTTTAGCCAAGCCAGAAAGGCAGCCCTGATTGTTACTTTCTATTAAAATTCCTCTTAAAACCATCTTAGCTACTTCAGAAACCACAAAATGCTGTACTGGCTGATGCTTATGTTGATCTTTAGGATTGTAACTTTCAAAATGGAAAGATGAAATCCAAAACAATTTGGATTCCCCTTAAACAGATTTTGTATCCCACCTCAAATTTACCAATAAATCATTGTCCATGATCCTGTGTGGACTAGCAATTATGCTTTTGCTGCGCCCTTGGGAAGAAGAGCTTCTTGCTGAATCCGTACCCCAGCTTTTACCTTTATCTCACTTCTGTTGTCCCTGGACCATATATTATGCCTTTCTAACACCCAGCACCATATAAGAACAGGCGGACCTTACTGTGCTGGAGTCGGCCTGCCTGGGAGCACTGAGCTCTGCTCTCATCTGGCTACATGACACTGAGCGATTTACTGGAGTCCTTGAAAGCCTTAGTTTCCTCATCTGGAAAGTGGGAATGCTAGCAGTATTTACTTTGTTAGAAGGCTCATAAGGGCTGAATGAGATAATGGCTGGGAATCCCATTACAGAGCGCCTGGCACATCCTTTCTACACAGCAAGCAGTGTCAGCAGCTGCTGTTCTTACTGTCGTTGAAGGTGGGACTTCTCATCAGTTTGGATCATGAAAGAGTAGCAAAAGGTTTAATAAGTTACAAGAAAAAAACCCAGAGTGAAAGGGGTCCTGTGGGGTCTTCTTATGCACTAGCTGGGCTCCATGGTGCTCATTGGAATGGGATAAATAGATGCCGTGCTCACACCTTCCTCTATGTTGGCATGTGTGAACTGAGATAGAGCTCCAGATGATCTCTTTCGGTCTCTCTCGCTCTCTCTCCATGTATGTAACATATGTGCGTTGTGTGGAATGGTACTGGGGATTCAACCTCAGGTTTCGCATTGCCAGACAGGTTGTACACGAAGCCACATCCCCAGAGCATCTTATTTCATCTTTTGAGACAGGGTCTCACAAGTTGCCCAGGCTGGTCTTGAACTCATGCAATCCTCCTGCCATAGCTTCTCAAGTGGCTGTCATTATGGGTGTATGCCACCACGCCCAACAAAATTTCTCTTTTTTTAATGTATGTGTTTGATAATCATGTCAGCAATGGCCATTTTAGAAGTATCGAACAATACACGAGTTTTTTTTTTGTTTTTTTAAATAGACCTATAAGCCATGGGGTAACTACTTTTTAAAAAGTTTACATATATCTAGCTTTTTTCCCAAGCATGAATGATAGTGTTTGAAGTTAACGATTTGCTTTGACTCCTTTTTTTAGGTTTGTGCCCTAGTTTTAACAGTTGTGCATTATGAATTATTTTAGTTGTTTTCAAAGCAGTATTTATGACATGAAAAGATCTAATTGTTTGCTTTGAACTTCATTTGACTTATACCTGGGTGTTAATACTTACAATTAAAAAAAACCAAAACCTCAGCATGAATTCAAAATTAGAAACTCAGTATTGTTGGTTGCTTTCCATTCTAGAAGGCCTACAGAGAGGGAGCACCCTGCCTCCCAAGCCCTGCCCTCGCCTTCAGACCCCAGGGCAGAGCTGGCTCAGGGCCTCTCACCACTCCTTCCCCTCTCCTACCCCTGCCCTCCCCGGCCTGTGCACCTCTGCCCTGGCCCCCAGCTCACAGGGGCATATGTCTTTTTCTGCGCCTGCCGTCTGTGGCCTGCCTGCCTGACTCCCTCGCTGGGGCGTTGGCAGTGCCCTCCTCGCTCAGGACAGTGTGCTTCCTCTGGGCTGCTGCCAGACCCTTGAGAGAGCAGCACTATGAAAATGCAGCTTGGACTCCGGCAAAACGAACTGCAGTGATGCTTAGCATCTGGCCACCACTTTGTCCACTTAACGTAGGGACCCCAACCCTACCCATAAGTCGTCTATTTCTCCTTTGGTCTCAGAAGAAACTTTTTTTAAAGCTGTAAGCTCAGTTTCAAATCTTATGAAAATTAAGAATCTATACTGAAAGGATGATGGGAGTCCAACTCAGCCATAATGAAGTTTGTTTGTTTGTTTTCTTTGCTCTCTTGTGAGGAGAAAGCCAGATGCTGCCCTCTTCAGAGCAGTTTACCAGTTTGAGATGTGAAGGAACAACTTAATTCAGTAGCACTGCAAGGGTTTGAGCCTGCACGTCTCAGCCACAATCTCAACTACACACACACACACACAAACAGAGCCTAGTATAAGTTTCAGTGAATGAAACATTCACATGATTCTTGGTTTTTAAATAGCTTTTTTTAAAATAGCTTTTATTTTTGTAGAAGTAGGAATTACAGTTTCTTTTTTAAAAAATTGATACATCAACAGACCTAACATTAGGAAACTTTGAGTATGGATTTTCTAGTGCTGAATCCTATGCTAAGGTTTACTAGGCAAGGAAAGAAGATGTGAACTAAAGAAGATGGGGGAAGGGAGGGATGAAAGAGAAAAGACAGTGGAATGAATGGGACATCACTTTCCTCTGTTCATACATGAACACACGACCAGTGAAACTCCACACCATGTACAGCTACAAAAAGGGAAGTTATGCTTCATGTGTGTATATGTCAGAATACACTCTACTGCCATGTAAACTAAAAAGAACCAATAAAAAAATGCAATAGGAGTGGGCGGGCACGGCAGCGCGGCCCTTGGAGTGGACCCCGGAGGGCGAAGGTTGTGCGGGCGGCCTGCGGGCGGCCAGCGGGCGGCGGGCGCTGAGGCGGCAGCTGCTGTGAGGCCAGCGGCGGGGCCGGCCTTTAGCCTTAGAGGCCCAGGGCGCCGGCTTCGCGTCCATCACCTACATGCTCGTCTACAGCCCCAGCGGGCCGGTTGGCCCAGGTCCTGCGACTCGCCAGGGCCTGGCGCCCTCCGGCGTCCCCCGCGCCACCGCCCCTGCCCGAAGAGGAAACTTTACAGGGTGGTCCCCGCGGAAAGTTCATCGCGGTGAAGGCGCACAGCCCTCAGGGCCAGGCGAGATCCTGCTGCACCACGGCGAGGCCATGAAGGTGCTCAGCATCCAGGAAGGCGGTTTCTGGGAGGAGACCTTGAATGGTCGCACAGGCTGGTTCCCAGCTGACTGTGTGGAAGAGGTGCAGATGCGACAGTATGACACACGGTGTGAAACCCTGGAGGACCAGACGAAGCAGCTTTTCCGCCACTACACAGTGGGCTCCTATGACAGCCTCACTTCACACAGTGACTACGTCATTGATGACAAGGTGGCTGTCCTCCAGAAACAGGAACACGAGGGCTTTGGCTTCGTGCTCCAGGGGGCCAAAGCAGAGACCCCCATGGAGGAGTTCACACCCACGCCGGCCTTCCCTGCGATCCAGTACCTGGAGTCTGTGGATGTGGAGAGCGTGCCTGGAGGGCAGAGATTCGCACTGGAGACTTCCTCATTGAGGTGAACGTGGTGAATGTGGTGAAGGCTGGACACAAGCAGGTGGTGGTCCTGATCCACCAGGGTGGCAACCGCCTGGTCATAAAGGTCGTGTCTGTGACCAGGAAGCCAGAGGAGGATGAGGCTCAGCACAGAGCCCCACCTCCCCGGAAGAGGGCTCCCAGCAACACGCTGACCCTGTGCTCCAAGTCCATGACTGCCAAACTCGAGGAACTTGAGAAGCTGGATGAGATCCTGGCAGCTGCTGTAGAGCCAGCACTGAGGTCAGACATTGCGGATGCCAACTTCAGAGCAGCCACTGTTAAGTAGTGGCCCACCAACTGGAGGATCACCCCTGATGAGATCAGTTCATTGTTTCAGCCCCAGGGCCTCCCAAGCCCAGAAAAGCTGCCGGGCTCTCTGCAGAAGGGGATTCCACAGACCAAGTCTGTAGGGGAAGATGAAAAGTTGGCTTCCCTACTGGAAGGGTGCTTCCTGCGGAGCACATCCAAGCAGGACTCAGGGCGCAAGGGGCGTGAATTCCTGCCCCACCACAGACTGCACCTCCACCCCCGCCGGTGCCCTATTACTTGGACTCCGGGCTGCCCCCTGCCTTCTCGCCACCAACTCCGCCCGGCTGAGCTTAAGAGACTGTATGCTCCCTCTTAAAGCCAGGCCTGGAGGCGCGCCTGGGCGCGGGAACCGTAGGCCTCTAAGAGCCAGGTGCATCCCTCGACCCACTGCCCTATCCTGAGCGGCAGAAGTGCTTGCGCTCTATGATCATCTTGCAGGACTTGGCGCCGGGAAGCGGCCTACGTGCCCCGGCTGGAGCCCGGTGGCCACGCCCCCTATGCCAACCTGGGCACCTTCAGTGCCAGCCTCTTTGCTCCATCCAAGCCGCAGCGCCACAAGAGCCCTCTGGTGAAGCAGCTGCAGGTGGAGGACACACTGGAGCGTGCGGCCCTGGCTGTGGGCAGTCCTGGCCCGGTTGTGTGGCAGATTTGCCAGGGAGCCGTCACGACGCACCTCGTGCCCAGCAGGGCGGCCTCGACTATGGCACGGGGGACGGCCTGGGGCTCGCTTCGGCGGCCCAGGCCCAGGTCCGGGCCCTGGCCCTGGCAAGGAGCAGCGACTTGAGGAACGGCGTCCTCCACAGTGTTCTTGTCTGTGGGCACCATTGAGGGCAGCCCCCACCCAGTGCGGACTTGCCATCTGTGCAGCCTTCCCGCTCCATAGAGGAGCGCCTCCTGGAGGCCGGCCACACCACCAGCCGGGACTTGCTGCTCCCTTTCCCTGTGTCTGCCCTGAAGCCATTGGTCAGTGGTCCGAGCCTTGGGCCCTCAGGCTCCACCTTCATCCATCCACTCACCCGCAAACCCTTGGACCCTAGCTCACCCCTGGCCCTCGCCCTGGCTGCCCGAGAATGGGTTCTGGCTTCACAGGCACCCTCCTGCTCCCCGACACCTGTGCACAGCCCTGATGCACACCACTCTGGACCCCTGTTTGTCGATGTACAGGCCTGGGATTCGGAGCGAGGGACCTTGGCCTCCCCAGCTTTCTCCCCGCGGAGCCCAGCCTGGATTCCTGTGCCTGCCCGAGGGGAGGTAGAGAAGGACCCTCTGGAGGAGCAGAAGTCACCAGAGGACAAGAAGTCCATGATTCTCAGTGTCTTGGACACTTCATTGCAGTGGCGTGCCGGCCTCATTGTTGTGCACGCCACCAGCAATGGGCAGGAGCCCAGCAGGTTGGGAGCTGAAGAGGAGCACCCCGGCACCCATGCAGACTGCGTCTGTGGCAGAGCCCCTGCCTAGTCCCTGGGTTCAGTCCCCTGGCAGCACCCCAGCAGACCCTGGACCGGGCCAGGGCAGCTCTGAGGAGGAGCAAGAGCTGGTGTTTGCTGTGAACCTGCCGCCTGCCCAGCTCTCCTCCAGTGATGAGGAGACCAGGGAGGAGCTGGTCTGCATTGGGCTGGTTCCACCCTGTGAAGAGTTTGCCAATGGAATCCTACTGGCCACCCCACCCACCGGCCCGGGCCCATTGCCCACCACAGTGCCCAGCCTGGCCTCAGGGAAGCCCAGCAGTGAGCCACCCCCCAGCCCTGAGTCTGCAGCTGACTCTGGTGTGGAGGAGGCTGACACTCGGAGCTCCAGCGACCCTCACCTGGAGACCACAAGCACCATCTCCACAGTGTCCAGCATGTCTACCCTGAGCTCAGAGAGCGGGGAACTCACCAACACCCACACCTCCTTTGCTGATGGACACACTTTTCTCCTCGAGAAGCCACCAGTACCTCCCAAGCCCAAGCTCAAGTTCCCACTGGGGAAGGGGCCAGTGACCTTCAGGGACCCGCTGCTGAAGCAGTCCTTGGACAGCGAGCTTATGGCCCAGCAGCACCATGCTGCCTCTGCTGAGCTGGCCTCTGCCACTGGGCCTGCCTGCCCTCACTACCTCTTCCAGAGAAGGTCCAAGCTGTGGGGGTCCCGGTGGAGAGTCAGGGCTCCCTGGGCCTGAAGGATACAAACCAACTGTGATCAGCGAACTCAGCTCCCACCTGCAACAGCTGAACAAAGACATGCACTCCCTGGGGGAGGAGCCAGCTGGTAGCCTGGGTGGCCTGCTGGACCCTTCCAAGAAGTCGCCCATCACAGCAGCTCAGTGAGCAGGGAAATGTGGGGAGGGACCTGATCCTGTCTCCTGTTCCTCTTGTCCACTCACAGACCCCTCTGTTCCTCCTCATTCTGACCCATCTCACTTGTCCCTCACCCCAGTTAGCCATCTCTTCATTTAGTCTTGCTTTGTTTTCTGAGATAGAAGGCCCTTTAGGACTGCTGGTCTCCATGACCCTGTTGGTGCTAGCTGTAGGGCATGAGCATGTCCAGAACCCCAGCTGTTTGGCTTTCTTTGTGGCCGTGTGTCTGCCAGCTTATGCCTCCACTCCTGTCCTCATGGGTGGTGTGGCTGTCCCAGGAAACTGGTGCCATCGGTCCTGGGCTGCTGCCTGCTTTCCTTCTTTTTGAGGCCTGTAGCACCCTGGCACCTTTTCTTTTGGGGACCAGCCACTAACTCCTATTTTCTGCCCAGAAATATTTTTCTCATGGTACTCCCTTAAACATAGACTCCTGTGTGTGATTTTCAAAGTGCATTAAGAAGATAGGTGTGGTTGTACCATCTGCCCTCTCCCCTCCTTCCCTTTCTTGTTCTCTGTCCTGCACCCCAGCATGGGGTTACAGGGAGGGGCTGACCTGGGGGCTGGGTGCCACTGAAATTGTTGCCACTCTGTCTAGAATCTCTGGGCTGGGCCCCCATGGGCTGCATGTGTGCTGGTTCAGCTGACCAGCCTCTTGTGTGCCTTTCTCAAGCTTTTGCCTCTGTGCCCCAAGGTCCCCTCACCCCAGGTTTGGGTGGGGTGCTCCTTCCTGACTCCTTTCTGCCTTGAAGACCACCCAAGTGGGCGCCTTGCTGGCAGTTGTGGACGGCAGAATCCACAGTGTAGTGAGTGGTGCACAGCTTGGGGACTGCAGGCGTCACTCCTAAGGGCTTGTCCATCCTGCCTTTTTCCAGTTTAGGATCAAAAAGATAAATGGGGACTTGGGAAGCTCATGGTGCCTCTCCTAAGGGGTCAATGAATGCTGCTTCCAGCACTTATCACCTGGAAGTTTGCTCTGGAGCCTCGTACCCTTTCAACCTCTTCCATCTCCCAGCCAAATCTGAAAGCCTCTTTCCAGCAGTGCAGTGTGCAGGGTATCCTTAGAGTAGATGCAACAGGTGTGGATCAATCAGGATGAGTGCAGGACCAGATACTTGAGGATAAGGGGGTCTCCTGACCCAGCCCTCTCCTCCCTCTCTGCTTCTCCTTCTCCTACCAGTCACTCTGTTCCTCTCTGCTTCTTGGTATCAATGAAGGTAAAAGCCATTTACAGTGCACTGCATAGTGTCTGCTCCCATACAGGCCATCAATAAACATTTCTTAAGTGAATAGAAGAAAAAAATGCAATAGTGCAAATAAAAGTTAAATTTTCTTTTAAATAGCAAAAACAAAAAGCAGGGGAAGGGTGGACTCTGATGAGAATAGAAAATTGAAAAGTCTAAAGTCGCAGTCAGTTCTGCTGTAACACAACATGCATTCCTTAAAACTTACTGTGTTGTGAAGAATTGTGTAATGAAAGCCACATGAGGCTTATTGGGAAAATGGGGTTATGTCACAAACCTCATTGGTGACACATGCAGAAAAAGAGGAACGTATGAAAATGGTAGCACCATTGTATATATGGTAAATAGTCAAAAAATACATTAATACTAGGATAAATATGGAAGTTGACCTTGGAAAGCCCTAGCCTTTGCCTGTGGAGTGGCCTGGGCAGGGTTCCCTCTTTGTGATGGAGGAAGTTGTGTGAGATTGGACACCAGGTGTTCGTGTGAACTGAGAAGGATGGTGGATGTTCAAGGTGTGCACACTTTGTGTGTTCCCAGGTGACTCTATCAGCCAGGTGTAGTTTTTGTATGTTTTGAGTGTTTCCTGCACACAAAAGCAATTGGAAGATTTTGTGGTGGTCAGATTGTTCCTTAATATCTCATTGGCTTCATTTTGCATTCTCAAAACAAGCATGATAGGGAAAGTGGCTATGTTTAATTAGAGTGAGGATTTTATTTAATTGTTCAAACTTAAGAGAAAGTATATTAAAAATGCTACTCAACTAATGATAGGGCCACATCCCAACAAGCCCACGGTACATTGGAAAGACTCTAAATCAAGAATGTATTGTGCTGGGGTGTGACTCAGTGGTAGAGTGCTTGCCTTGCTCATGCAAGGCACTGGGTTTGATCCTCAGCACCACATTAAAAAATAAATAAAATTATAAATAATTTTGCAAAATCTATTTTTTTAAAAGGAATGTATTAATATCACACTCAGTAGGCTGAGGCAGGAGGATCATGAATTCAAAGACAGCGTCAGCAACTTATCCAGGCACTAAGCAACTCAGTAAGGCCTTGTCTCTAAATAAAGTATTAAAAAGGGAATGTTGCTCAGTGGCTAAGCACCCCTTGGTTCAATCCGTGGTATAAGAAATAGAAAATAAAAATAAAACAGTATTAATATACCTAACCTCCCAAGCATCTTGATTAGCCACACAGCACATGGAGATCGTGATCATTCACATGGGGAGCTGTGGCTATCTGCCGATGCCCGCCATCATCCTGATTGTACTGTGTACAGCCTAAGGAAAGGTAAAAGTTCACATTACCAAGTATAGTTTTCCTGAATGCATATCACTTTTGTACCATCCTAAGTTGAGAAATTGTAAATTAGACCATTACAGATCAAGGACTGTGTTCATTTGCCCTGAGACACCTGTCTAAGAACTCTGATACCCATGGAATAACACTCCTGATAAGCCCAGTTTCTACCAGGGGTTATCCCATCCTTGTGCCACAGGCACACTATTGCCTAAGGTAACAGTAGTCATGTTGCTTTTTGTGGGTAACCATGGGTGGATATTTTAATTTTAATATTGTTATTTTAGAGTTTATGAGAAAAACATAACGAGTGTGTTAAACCTGTCATTTCATGGATACCTTGCCTTGAGGAACAGCTCAGTCAAGGGTGGAGGTACTCTGCCTTACTTTGGAGCCCACCTGGAATAGTGGGAGTAGGGTTCAAGTGGTCTGGGGTAGAGTGGCACTACTGGTGACTCAGTGATGGGGATCAGGCCTGTTAACCATTCTGAAGTCCCATATGTAGACATCAAGACTTGGTCCAAGATACTAAGAATGCCTCCATTAGAAATAGGATAGAATTAGGTGAAGGAGACGGGAATGATAGTGTTGAAAATAAGTCTGTCGAGTAAAAACAAATAGTATTTTTATATATCTTTGCTATGAATGATGCAAATGGTTTGCAGGGGATGGCAATTTGGAAAGCACTAGTTAAGGACAAGTAGCGGCAGGCCCTCATGCGTAGTGCTGTGTGCCTGGGGTTCCCCAGCTGTGAGACGTGGACTTGCTCAGCCACAACTAATTGTTCTCAAGGCACCAGCCTCATCCAAGGGAAGCGTCCAACCTTGACTGCACGGGAGACTCACTGGGGGATGCTTGTCCACGTCCAGATCCCCGGCCAAACCCCAAACCAATTAGGTCACAGTCCTCGAGGGAGGGATGCAGGCAAGCTACATAGGTCATTCCAGTGTGTGACCTAGGTTGAGAAGCACTGTCAGGGCTGTTTGGAAATCACTCCTTGCACAAGAAAAGCTGTATGAGTCTTACAGATGTCAGCTGGAGGCCTGTTCTGTTGCCTGCCTTACAGAGGAAGATGAGAGAGGAGACCAAGGGAGGCTCAGTCCATCCTGGGCACGTGGCAAATCTATAAACATGTTGACAGTCATGGCTGACAAATACTGAAGCTTGGAAGTATGTTCTGAGCATTTTGGAATCACAGGAAAAAAAAAAAACTAAATTTCAAACAAAATGGATGAAGACAAATGCACCTCAGACACCAAATTTGTCATACTCACTTCAGTTTTTCCTTCGTTACACACTTTCATCTGGCCTACTCAGCAAGAGGCATTTCTGAATCACCGTCAGTTTAGCCTTTCTAACTGGAGTATAGCCTTCCTGTGGTCGAGTTGGCTCATTTGAATTTGTAGATGGTATATGTCTGTCCTGGTGAGGAGCAGGCACTTCAGAACCTTTTACGCATTGTCAGACTGTCCTTCCAGGAGGCTCTGGGCTCCTGAACGATGGCCTTTGGAAACAAGTCATTTAAATGCTTCTTGTAGTCCTTGTCCCAGCATGCTTCCATGTGTCAGGTATTCACACAACTCCCCTGTCGTGATAAGTCAGTGTTGGGTCGCAGAGTTAGGCAATTGTGTGATTTTAAATTTAGAGTTTAATCAACGGCTTCCACCAAGCAGCCATCACAGGGGTCTCCTGTAAATGAATTTACCAAATAATTAATCTCTTTTCATTGGTAACATTTATCAGCAGCTCTTGATTAGGCCTTACTCTGAAAAAATTTGTCCCACAGATAAATTTATTCTCAGTTCAATTTCATAGTCCTTACTTAACTGTGAATTACTTCCTGGTTAAATAAAAACATGCCTAGCTATTTTTGGTATTTTCGTCTTGCACCTTTGGCATCCTAGTGGTGTGAACTGGAGTTATGCCATCTGTAGTCAAGTGAGATTATTTTAAAGCAGGAGGAGTGAAATGATTCACTGGAAAATTTCCACACAAATTCTTAAGGAACAATAAGATAACCCTAGAAACATCTTCATTTGGTGCTTATTTGGTGTCATATGCTGGTGGGTAGTGATGGGGAGAAAAAAGGTCCAACTTGTTTCTGAAGATTCTGCTATTTTGAAAATCAGAGAGGTGTTAGGCTTCAAAGGAGGAAAGAATTCCATGCAGTGTCAATTACTAGAGCTCTGAAGGTGGGTGAAGTATTTTCCTCTCCCTGAATCCAGGTTGGAGCTAATGAGGTTCATTTCCAACATAGAAAACCCAAAAGGCAGTATGCTTGCTTAGAATGGGTGTTTAATTTCTAATGGGTGTGATAAACCTCTTTATGCTGAGATGATTTGGCAACAGGAGGGCTGGTTCCTAGAATGCTAAAGAAGTATGGGGCCTAGATAAGCCCTTCTGAAAGCTGCTGTGCTTAGCATATTTTGACTCCATGGTGCATGTTTTAACCTAAACTTGAATGCTTCCCGTTCAATGTGAGATTTGCCTGAAACATGGTGTCTTTATTTTTTTTCCTTCTGTTTTCTTTCCAGAAAGAAGACAGAGCTCATCCAGCATGCCTTCTATGGCCATTCCTCCCACTTCAATATTTTCCTTCTTCCCTTCTCTGTCCAAAAGCAAAGGAGGCAGGGCAAGTGGAATCAGCCGTTCTTCCAGCGGAGGGGTTCTTAGCACATCCTCCTCAAGTTCCAAGATGTTGAAATTGCCCAAAGAGAAACTGCAGCTTGGGGGGAACACCAGGTCAATGCATCCCCTCCAGCCAAGTAGAGTCCCCCATGGTAGAATGTGAGTATGGCCCTGAGGGCTTCTAACAGCGTCCTGCTGCAAGGGTGCCTGTGTGCAGTGGTATGAGGTCCCAGAAACCATGGGACCGGCCATGCAGGGGGCATTCAGCTAAGTGTGACTGGCCCTTTTGTTCCCCATTGTGCCTTAGTAGACTTTCAGAGTAGTGATAGCAATAATAATGATGATGGTGCTTACTCGTTGATCCTTTTCGTGTCCCAGGTACTGAAGCAGCTCCATGTACTATGTCATTTAATGATCCCAGCATCTTAGCAGAATTGTTCCCATTGTTATCCCCATGTTCCACTTAAGGAGGAAGAAACTGAACTTGAGGGCCTTGTCTGAGAAGACCCAAGGTCTTCTCACATCCCTCTCTGTCACTTCCTCCTTGAGGACTGTGTGCAAGGCACTATTTCAGCATCTAAGAGTAACAGCCTCCAGGCACCAAGGGATTCTAGTTAATATCTGTCAAGCACAGCACTGTCTCTGGCCCCTAGGAGACCGTTAATGAATGGGTGCTGGCTTTCCTGCCACAGCGCTTGATAATAGTAGTACCAAGGGATTCTAGTTAATATCTGTCAAACACAGCACTGTCTCTGGCCCCTAGGAGACCGTTAATGAATGGGTACTTGCTTTCCCCTGGCATGGCTTCCTTTGCAGGGTATGCCACCCAGCTCAGTCCCAAGGCCTGATAACTTGGTTAATTGCAGGACAGGACCTAATACCTGCTACTGCTCGAGGACCTCACCAGCCAGGAGAGGCCACAACATCTTGCAGGGTCTCTGCTACTCTCAGGCTGTTCCAGGTGTAGCTGTTTGGGGCTCTTTGTCCTGGTTGCTAAGCCCCCAGCCCCTGCTCCTCTGTCACAAGTCCAGTACAGCAAGCTTGTCTTTTGCTTCTGGAGCTGTCTGAAAGCCAGAGAAAATGCGGTGCAATGCCCAAGTCACTTGCCAGCTTAACAGTTGTTGGAGCACTGAACCACTGCAGAGATCTTCATGTGGAGCTAGGGCTTCAGAGGGGCCAGGCCAGCTGTTAGGATCCTCAGCATCACCAGTTTCACCAAGGAAGGTGACAATGTTGATGAGATTGCAGGAGTAGCCAGGGCTTTATCGTGGGACAGGCCCTCAGTGCCCACCAGCCTCACCCCAGGGGCCTGTGCTCTAATGCCCCTGCCATGGAAACCTCCTGTCAGGAAGTGGAGAACTTGCACATCGAATGTTAATGATGACAGAAGCAGGGAACCTTGTCTTGGCACTGTGTTGATAGGCATGTGTGCTTGGCATTGTGTTTGAGTCCTCATAAACCTTTAGTGACCCAAGATATTCTCTAAGGGCTCTGCACATAGACTTTGGTCCTTTGGTCCTTGTCAGGTTTTCCTTCTTGCAGAATTTGCATTGGGTGTTGGATCCAAGTCTCTTATAGGACCATATGTAAAATTTTTCTGAAATGATAACAGATAGGTTCTGTGGGCCTTTTGCCTCTCCAAAAGGACTTAAGGACTGGATGAGAGTGAATGTTACTGGGTTTTCTGGGGAGTTCTTACAAAATTCTAAAGGTGCCTTCTGTGGGCTGGTGCTTTGCAGGGCTCGGCCAACCCTGGCTCTGCCTCCTCCCTCTGGGGCTGCCGTCACTCAGGTGCTGGTGTTCTCCTGGTTCCTCCTCCGGCAGCATGATGCCATCTGTGAAAATGGAGATCCATTCGAAGATGGATGGCACACTACTGAAGGCTGCAGTGGGGCCGACCTGTCCTGCTACTGTGAGTTCCTCAGTCAAGCCTGAGGAAGGGGCAGCCTTAACTGCCCCTAAATACCAAAGCAACCTTGCCTTCACCTGGACAGATTCTGAATGGCAAAGGGCTTCCTGCACCACCTGCTCTGGAAAAGAAATCCGAAGACAGTTCCAATAACAGGAAGTTTTAAAATAAGAGATTATCAGGTAACTTCCCACTCTCTCTCAGTAGTGTTTCTGTGTATCAAACGGGCACTCACAGGGAACCAGGGAACTACTGCATGTACTACTGGTCCACCTCAGCCCTAGAAGGAAGTCCCCTAGGCAGCATGTGTGTCTCTTGCTCTTGCTTTTTTTTTTGGTACCAGGGATTGGACCCAGGGGTGCTTAACCACTGAGGCACATCCCCAGCCCTTTTTGTTTTTTTATTTCAAGACAGGTTCTCACTGAGTTGCTTAGGTCCTGGTTGAGTTGCTGAGTCTGCCCTTGAACTTGCAATCCTCCAACATCAGCCTCCCGTATCTCTGAAATTACAGATGTGTGCCACCATGCCTGGCTCATTCTTGCTTTTAAAGTGCCACTTGCAAGTGTGCACGCATATACGAATGCACAGGATGTGTGCACATGTGGGTGAAATGACAGCTTTCTAGTGGTGCTTCTGAGTGTGGTAACTTGGTGATGCTGGGTAAGTCTCTTTCCTGTGTTCTCATACAGTCGTGGTGTGCTAGTGATGCTGCTGCTATGTGGTGCTCACATGTCTTTGTGTGTATCAACATAGTGGATTTCATTCCAGTTATAATTTGTCCATCTTGAGATGTCTCCTGTTTTCTAATTTACAAAATAAATGAAGGGGTATTTTGCGAGCCCATGTTAATGTCTGTGTGCTTTTGACAGAAAGAGAGTTTGATCCTGATATCCACTGTGGGGTCATTGACCTCGACACAAAGAAGCCCTGCACCAGGTTTTTGACGTGCAAGGTAGGTGACTTCCTGCAGGCAGAGCTGATGCCTCTGGTGATCACCGGGCCTGAGAGGGCCACGCTGTTCCTCAGTCTCTCAGGCCAAGGGGAGCTGATGCTCTGTGAACTGTCCTGGGTTGTGTCAATGAGGACATAACTTGGTTTCAAGGAAAGAGTTCAAGTTGGCAAAGGGCAGAGCATGTGATGGGAATTGTACTCTCAAGAGAGGTTTTGTTTCAGTGAGTTCTGTGTCCTGGAGAATAGCGTCCTTTCCCAGTCAGTCTGTTGCTTTGGGGGACTTAGTATTTCTACATAGAAATGTGAAACCAGAGGCTGCTCCCTGTTGTGGTTTACAATGCACAGACTACAAGTCCAGAAGTTTCCTTTGCACATATATGAGTTCCTTAAAATGTGTGTGCCATGGTACACACTTGAAGAACTGCTTTTTAAAAATCTGTGACTTTGAGATTGTCTTACTTTCTAGTTTTTCAAAAGTACTAGGTAAAATGTAATCTAATTTTTATATAAGCTAAGAAAATGATTTTCCTCTGTCTTCTGAAGGCTTCCTTTTTTCCTTTCAAATGCCAGTGTGCCAGTAAGGAAGGTGCGTGCTTGCTGGAGGGAAAGGGCTGCCCTCCTGGGCTGGTTTCTGTGGGCTCCGCGCATGAGTGAGCCTCTCTCTTCAAGTGTGTTTTTCTGGAGTGTCCCCAGCTGTACTTCAGGACTTCTGGAAGTATTAAGAAGAACAAGAATCACTGTTCCTTCTAAAAATTAATGAAATTGTTGGTCTATTTTTAATTTTACTTTCAGGTGCTCTTAATTTAAATTTCTAGCTTAATTTCAGTGTGTACATTTTGTCTTAAAACAGTGGTTCTAAACCACTTGGGGGAAAGGAAGCTTTAAATGCCCAATTAAAACAAAAAAAAAAAAAAAAAAAAAGACCTTCTTCCCAGGGGTGGGAAAAGTACACATCTACACTTTGCATTCTGTCTCAGGTTGATGGACACCCCTAACCTAAGTCTGTCCTCAGATCTGTGGGTGAAAAACTCCTGCCCCAGAACAAATAGCTTGTGCCTTTCCTGGGACACTACCTGAACATATACTGTAGGATGCTGTTGCTTTCATTTTTGAATCTAGCCATATGACCTGTGTGAAATTGTGTCATGGTTTCAGCTATACCTAAGGGAATTTGTGGAATAATGCACCAGCTCTCTCCCAGCTGGCCGGCTCCTTCTCCCTCTTCCTGTCTCCCTGGCTCTCAGCAGCAGGATTGCTCAGAGGTGGTGCCTGTGGTCGCCTAGGCTTGCTTTCTTTATCCAGGATGTTCTGCTCTGTTTGTTTGTTTGCTCTTGTTTTTACTGTGCTGGGGATGGAACACAGGGCCTCACGCATGCTAGGCAAGCGCTCTACCACTGAGCCCCATCTCTCACCCCGGGAAATTCTTTTTAAGTTAGCTATGAAACTTGATGGTGAACCGAAGTGTGTTCTTTCTTTTTCTTTTGAACTCTGTTCCATTGCGAGAACCCTTGACGTCACTCTCTTTTAGCAGTATTGCTAAGTGTGTGGCATGTCATTGTCATACCGCAGGTTCCTGCACTCATTTGTCTTGCTTAACTGGAGCTTTATGCCGCTCCATTGGTAATTCCCCATTTCCTTCTCCTCATGGCCCCTGGAAACCACCATTCCATTCTTTAATTCTGTGAATTTGGCTAGTTCACATACCGCATGTAAGTGGAGTCATGAAGTGTTTGTGTTTGTGTTTGTGTGACTGTCATTTCTCTCTGTTTAATGTCCCCAGGACCCATCTGTGCTGCTGCAATGGCAGGAGCTCCTTTTTGAGGACTGGATAATATTCCATTCCTCGTATTTACCTTTTTCTTCATCCACTTATCTCTCAATGGGCTTTTACCCTGTTCAGAACAAGGTATTATAAATAGTGCTCTGGTGAACTTATGGACATGCTCATATGTCTTCAGTTCATTTCTTTTGGACAAGCACCAGAAGTGGGATTGGCAAAAGAGGGGAGCTTTGCTCCCCTCTTCCCGTGCCTCCTGACTTTGGATCTGCATTTCCTGCTGTCTTCTTTCAGAAGCCGTGTGCTCCTCTTCTGCTCTGGTAAGCGTAGCGCTGACACAGGTGACCTGGTGCTGTGCCTGCCCTTGCTCCCATCTTCCTCTTCAGCCTGCCTTGTTGTGCATTTAGCATGGAACTGGCAGGAAACGCAGGCCCTGGAACCACCTGCCCTTGCACAGGGTGCCTTCACTTCCTTCCATCATCCTCTGGTCAGCTCTTCTCCCCTTCTTCGCCTCAATGTGGCCTGAAGCAGTTGACTGGAGGACTGAGCACGCCGGTGTGCCCCTCCTGCAAATGCCCTAAGTTGCTGCCTGTCTCACCAGGAGGGGGCACATCGCTGCTGCTCACTCCCTTCGATCATCCCCTGTCGTCCACCTGCCCTTTCTCCCTCCTCATCTGCCTAACAGCCTGCTTGATGTCCACTGGGACTTCATCTTTGTTCCTTCCATCACCAGGAAACTTGGCATTCCATCCTCGCACCAGCACAGGTCTTGTTCTGGATCCCAGAGTGCCTGGGGCTTCACAGGATCAAGGTGTGCCAAGGTGTGCCAAGGCGTGCTGCTGTCCTTGTGGAGCTCAGTCTAAGGCCAGAGATGAAGATGGGTGACCGAGAGCCTCTAGTGTGGAGTCCACTGCTGCCTTATGCAAAGGGGCCACAGTGAGAGCCAGGTCGGGTCACATTGACTGGTCCATGCAGGAGGCGTGGGAGAGGTGGGGCGGAGGAGACAGGTGGGCTCTGCAGGCCAAGCACAGTCCCCAGAGCTGGAGAGGCGGCCTGGAAGCTGAACAGGAGCAGGAGGAAGAGGCAGGCAACACCGCAGAGCAGGGAGCCAAGGTCTTAGAGTGTCGGTCTTCCCTGTGTAGCTCCGTCAGCCCCCTGAAGCATTCTAGTGGTCGGGGTGCAGACGGCGTTGTCAGGTCTGTATCCGGAACATTCTTCAGAGCCCAGTAGAAATCCTGCCTGCCCCTCAACCTGAGGTGGGACAGCATTGTCTACCTACTTTCTTCACTCAATTTGAATTTGTTAAGCAGCACAGAACATTCAGAAATGAGGAGAGCTGCATACATGTGTCTGGAAAGGCAGGCAGGTGGACCAGTGGACCAGGGACAGCGTATGTCAGCATATGTCATTCAGTCCTTCAGTATGTGTTAGAGGGCTTTTTTTTTTTTTTTTGTATCACGGATTGGATCCAGGGGTGCTTTACCACTGAGCCACATCCCCAGCCATTTCTGTTTTTTATCATGAAACACCAAGTTGCTTAGGACCTGGATAAGTTGCTGAGGCTGGCTTTGAACTTGCAATCCTCTGGTCTCAGCCTCTCGAGCCCCTGGGATTAGGGGAATGGGCACTGTGCCCAGCAAAGACCCTGATTGAAGCATTTGTTAAATAGCAGACACTGTTCTAGGTGCTGATACAGCCAATCAGATTGGCTGTGGGGAGCTCGGCTCTTCCCAGGTGGCTCCTTTGAGGCACTCTGGGACACAGTGGTCCTGGTCCCATCCTACTTCCTTCCAGGAAGAGTCCTGTTGGAGCAGCTCTCTTCTTGGCCCCTTATTTGCTAATCATTGGGGTAAATTTGAGGGTGAGTGGAGGTGGGACTGAGTGATCCCAGCCATCTGCAGTCTGCGGAGCCTCAGAAGTAAACCAGCCCTTCTGAGCATGGCCCTAGCCCAGATGGTCATTCTGAGCTCCTGTGCTTGCTGTGGGCCACCTGTCCTCTCTCTATGTGGGACCATGGCTCACATCCCTCAGAGGGGGCTGGGTAGCTTGCAAAGCATATTTGTTTGGTTTTTTACCATGTGAATTGGGAATGCATTCACTTGGCTTTAAAACAAAGATTGAATATGAGGAGGCATACACAGTGAAAAGACCGTCCCCTTGTCCCCTGCCCTCCTATTTTCCACCCACCCCACAATTTTTATTAGTTCTTACACACCTTTATAGAGCTGATTTGTTCAAACACAAGTCAAGATCACTGCATATTCTTGCTTTACTTCTGCTGTATATGAAAGGTCATGAAGTACTGCATAAGAACCTTCTTTAGAGGACCTTGTGGCAGTTGCTTGGAGAGAACCACATCCTCACCCTAGTGGAAGCCTTTCCTTTTCCCAGAACTTCATTCCAGGCATCCTGGTCCTCAGACCCCAGCTCAGTGAGCCCCCTGGTAGCCACAAGAAGTCACTGTACCCAGCAAACTACAGTACCCGGGCTTCATTTATCCTTACACAGGAATCACCTGGGGTCCTGCTGGGTACAAATTCTGCCCATGTCCTCTGGGCCAGGACCCAGGTACTCGGCATTTCCAACAGCTCCCTCTGGTAGTGCCGATGCTTGTCCTGTATGAAAGTCTGGAACCTTCTAGACATTGCTGTCTGCCCACTGCTTGCAGCCAGAATTGAGACGCTCTGACTGGGGCTGGGGATATAGCTCAGTTGGTTGAGTGCTTGCCTTGCAAGCACCAGGCCCTGGGTTCAAATCCCAAGCCCCACAAAAAAAAAAAAAAAAGAGAAGCTTTGACTGGAAGCCAGAGCTGCACTCTGGAATGGGGTTTTTAAAGCAGGTGCAAGCACTTGCCCTGGGCATTCCGTTACTGAGAATCTGTTTAAAAGGAATCTGGGAAGCACTGTGCAGCTCCCTATCTTGGAGACAGAGTAGGGGTGGGAGGACACCAGCCAGGGCTGCCTATGGACTTGGTCCGTTGGGGCCCTGGTCCTCCAGTCAGGCCCTTCTTTTCTGTTCCCTCAGTTCTTATTGTTTGGTTTTTAAGAGATGGTTCTTGCCCAGTCTGATCCCACAGTACAGGACTCTAGTGATACTTCTACCTTAGCCTTCCAGGTAACTGGGACTACAGCTGCACACCACTGCACCAGGCTGTCACCTATTTTAATTTTGTCATAGGGTTTACGGACATATTGGTGCAATCACATTTAAAAATTGAGCTAAATAAAAGCAAGTCCTCCCTAGTCTGCCTGTCTGCACAGCCCCACCCCCAACACAGCTTACCCAGAAGTTGTTACCACACTGTGACTGAACAACCCTGAGGTTTCAAGGCTGCATCCCTTGGGCAATGTTTGGGCCAGTAGTTACAACCTAGCTGCTGCTGTTAACTGGCAATGCCCTTCTTTTTCCCCCTCATTCTTTCTAGAATCCCTCCAAGTTTACTGAGTGCCTTCTGCATTCCAGGGCTAGGGCTCCCATGGTAAATGAGCTGTGAGTTGCTCCATCTGCAAAGGAGTTAGTGACTTGCAGTCTCAGAAAGTCTGGGAACAGGTCCATGTAAGCACAAGTCAGGATGCCCAGGACGGAGCTCCTGAGAGCCATGCTGAGCTGAAGCAGAGAGGGTGATGTGGAGCAGCAGAGGACACAGAGGGTCCTGTGTCATGGAATATTCAAGAGATGGGTGACTGGGGATGGGAGTGGATGGTGTGAAGTCAGGCAGTAGGACGGGTGGGGCATGCACGTGTGTTATCCTTGGACCCCCAGGAGGTCGGAAGAATTGGAAGGACGAGTGACAGGCCTGGCTGTGTGTTGGGGTGACCGCTCTGCTAGCGGTGGATTGCTTGGTGTCTGTGAGCATCCACGAGTGGCTCTGGCCAGTGTCACACTCTTGTCCTCTCCTTTTTTCAGGAAAATCCCACCAGTACCCAGCACCATGTTACCCGTCTCTGCACGTGTTCCTCACCAGACAAACTCTGTGCCGACGTCACAGTGTGGGATCAGCTATCTCACTGCAGCCACTGTCTCTGCGTCCCCAGTACTGCTCTTGTCCACCTGTGTTTCCCCAATTCGCAAATCGGTACCAGCTCATGGAACCACAGTGAATGCACAGCCAGCCACCTCCGGGGCGATGGATCCTGTGTGCAGTATGCAATCCAGACAAGTGTCCTCTTCGTCCTTGTCCCCTTCCATGCCCTCTGGCCTCTCCTCAGTCCCCTCCTCCCCCATGTCCAGGAAACCTCAGAAGTTGAAATCCAGCAAATCTTTAAGGCCCAAGGAGTCTTCTGGTGACAGCACTGACTGTCACAATACCAGTAGCAGTGCCAGCGGCAACTCAGGAAAGAAATGCAAAAACAGCTCCCCGCTGTTGTCCCACGCCTCCTCCTCCTCCTCCTCCTCCTCCTCCTTTTCTCATTCCATGGAGTCTTTTAGAAAAAACTGTGTGGCTCACCCCGGGCCTCCCTACCCGTCAGTGGTGATGTCTCCCCACAGCATTGGCCTCGACTGCATGGTGAACAGAGCACCCGCCGTGGGCCTCCGGCATGAGCAGTCAGGGAGGGGCCCCCCAAGTGGGAGCCCCACAGAGTCCATCAAGAGGATGAGCGTGATGGTGAACAACGGGGGCTCCACGTTCTCCCTCGGTCCCTTCGTCCACCAGTCCAGCGAGCTGCCCATCAACTTGCACGGTGGCTTCCCGCTCTCGCACAGCCCCCTGGACAGGCTCATAGGAAAGAAGAGGAAGTGCTCCCCGGGCTCCAGCAGCGGCAGCAGCGGCAGAAGCAGCAAACCCACCAAGGTCGCCAAACTGCCAGCCATGAACAACATCCACATGAAGTACGTGGGCACCATCCCAGGGGCACAAGGACTGTCGAACAATTTCCTCTCCACCAGGTAGGGTGCGCACTGCGGCGTGGCCCAGTGTCCCCCTGGGGTGGGTGAGTTGGCCTGTCAATGTGTCCAGTCTCATGGTGTCATGTTAAGAGGCAAGAGCCAGTGGCCTGTGGGCTGGGACAGGCTGCTCTGAGGAACTTCTGGTGTCTGTGGGAGGTGCTCCTGTAGGAGGGTGCCATGGGGTGTGGTCAGCAGATAGGGCAGAGCGGAGCTGGAGCTGGACCCCATGGAGGACAGGAGCGGCCCTGTCCAGAGCGAGGGAGACCCTCCAGCATGTCCCTCTGCAGAAAACCAGGTTGAGGGCAGACCGACCCAGAGGGATGCTCTGAGACTTCCAAAGGAAGTGCTTGTGATATTTGTGACCTGGAGCAGTTTCAGATACTCTGGTTAAAATTCACCCCGTATTTTCTCCTCCCTGTTTTAGAGGGAGGCAGAAAACCAGGAGTCAGCGTGACCTTCTCTCAGGACTAGAACCACATCCCAGTTTAACAGAAAGAAATGGAGCTGGGGATCCGCTTGGAGTCGCGAGGGGTGTCAGATTCCCAGTTAACTTCAACTCTTGCGCTGTCTCTCTCCGTGACCTCGCACCCAGCGCTGCTGTCTCCTGGCCGCTCCGCCTCTCCTGGAGCGGTTTCTTCCAGCTTCCTTTGTGCTAACTTCCAGTTCATCTCTCCACTTGTTATTTCATTCATCAGGATATCTCCTCATCCTGCTTACGAACAGGAATCTCAGTCACAGCACCCCAGAACCCTGACTTAAAATGTGAGGCTCTTCTTTGTTTTTCCTCCCTTGTTTGCCTTCCAAGCTTAAGTGAAGGGCTAGGACTTTTGCCAATCAGTGCCAAGGTGCTTCTCACTGCAAGCTCCCTCCAGCATTTGGGGAGATGAGCCGTGCTGGAGGCATGGGGCCAACAGTGGGAACTTAAGTAGTCGCTTAAATCGTGGCCTTGTGTCGTCTGGCTCTCTTGAGCTGGTGGGGGGCTCCTGGGCAGATGAGAACTGCTTTCCCTTCCTGTTTGTCACTCCTCCTCATCGTTCATGAGGAGCAGGACAGCATGAGACACTCCATTAAACCCTCCCTTGGCTGCAGTGTCCCCATGGACTGTGGCCCTGGCAGGAGGGGTTGTATTGTCATCTCAGGTGAAAATTCCTGAGCATACTGGGTCTTCATTTAGATGGGGGTGTGGACCTTGTGCTCCCATGGTGGCAGGCAGGGTGGCCCACCTCAGTGGAGCATCTGCTCCCAGACATGCTAACCCATTTCATAGAGAAATTGCGAGTCTGAACTGGCATAGAAATTCGACCATTTTTGTAAAGCTAAATAACGTTTTGAAATCTAGAGTGGCCCACATGTCTATTGGCCAGGATTGGCTCACAACCTGCCTACCAGTTTATTACCTCTTTTACCACAAACCGTGGCACAGACCATCTAACTGTGATCTCTTTTCTTAGAATCATTTTCAGCCAAAGATCGTGTTTGAGAAGGCCTTAACTCTGTGCCAAGGAATACTTTCTTTATACTGCAGGAATCCTAGGGGCCCCATGGCTAGAGATCAGAGGAGTGAACCCCAAGAAATGTCATTTCTGCGTTCACTTCTCTGCAGGAGGGACCCTGTAGCATTCATGAGAATCTCAGAGAGACCCATGAACCCACCATGCTTTAAAGATGGCCACTCTTAGAAAAGTGGAACTTGCAAATTGCTGCTTCTCATGGAGCTGATTTTAAAACAATACTAAGCTGCCTGTGAAGAGGACTGAGGTGGATGTGCTGGCAGCCTTGGGGACACTCCCTGGGTCTGTTCGTGCCTCTCTCAAGGCCTCAAGCAGCCGTGGGAGGGCCAGAGGCCCCTCTGCCACACACAGGCCCAGGCAGCCTTGGGTGTGAGCTGTCACACCTGTGTGCTGGCCCAGTTCACCTGGGATTCCTTTTAGGACAAAATGAGAAAATAAAATCAAAAGACAAACATGAGAACCTTTCTCTAGGCTGGAAACCCAGGCCTGTGTCCCTCAGCCAGTTTCCTGAGAGTAGGCCTTGAGAGTGGTCTTGCCCAGGGACAGCGAAGTCTTCTGAGCTAAGGCCAGCTGTGTGGCTCATTGTCCCAGCAGCCAGTGAACACTAGTGGCCTGTGGCCTGTGGAATGTTCTTGCTTAGAATCAGGGGGCATGGTGTTCAGACACTTACTTACCTCTCATTTCCCCACCCCCTCTGTTTTGAAAGCCAAAGGCATGCCCCTGACACCTGAAAACAGCACAGGGAGGAATAACCCGGACACTTTTGAATACAAGTTACACCTCCACTCAGCACTCTGGACTCCACAATGCCTTTGAGTCTCTTCCTGACCTCCTGTGGGCCTCAAGGGTAACCCGCCAGCCTCTTGTTTGAGTGAGGATTTTCCTGAAGCTGTGTCTGTAGCAGTGAGTACTCATAAAGGACACTGGATCGAGTTCAGCCACCGGATTGCTTTTATCAGTGTTAAAGTGGTCTGGACTGCTTGCTACCAATCTGTGAGAAGTTTTTGTTTTGTTTTTTAACTTGCAGTATATCATGGAGCCACTCTTCGAGTAGATTGGCTGGGCAAAAGAATGTTTTGGCAAGAGCGTTACTGTAGACTCTTCTCCCTTGTCCCTCTCCCTGCTGGTTTCTCTTTTTCTGCCCCTCAACCCAAATTTAATTTTTTTTTTAAATGCCGTCTTCTGGAGGTCCGTCTCCAGCAGGTAGGCACCTTAACTGGAGATTGGAGGCTCTCCAGGAGAGAAGTTGTGCCCTGAGTGCCCCTCTGCAAAAAGGAATCTGGCTTTAGGTTTCCATAGCGATGTTCCAGGACTAGCATATGGACACTGGCACCAGGCGTCATGACTCCATAGCTCAGCCATTTGCAAGTAATTTGGGATAAGAAGCTGTGTGAAATTTCAAACTTACAAAATGCTTTGAAGTCATTGATGACCCAAGAGCAAGTATAAACCCTACTGGAGGCTTACTTTTCATGGTAGAGAAGCAATTCTATGTGATTTTTTAAAAAAGAAAAAGAAAATGCAAACTAGTTTTGATAATGGAAATCCAAATTGGGGGTGAGGTTGGGAAAGGTAAAATCAAAATAGGGTGAGAAAAGTCATCTTTTTCCAAGATTTCCAAAGAGATGTGATTTTCTTATTAAGTTTTCATGTGAAACAGTCTGTCAGGTTGGGCTGATGGTCCTACCCTGTCTGATTTCTAAGAATTGCCTTTTTAAAGTGAAACCATTAGGATATACTTCTGAGGGATCGCCCCCATTTTTCTCTGCGGATACTGTCCTGGGACTAAGCCTCATTTCCACATCCACTGCTCCTGGCATGGTGTGTCCCCTCTCCCCTAGGACTACAGATGCTCCTCTGGATACAGGTGGCCAGGGAGCAGACCCCCAGACAGGTGGAGTAAGAGTGTGCATGCATTCCCATTCAGGGGGTTCCAGTGGGCACGTCGTGTTTCCTTGACGTGCCCTCCTTCCTTGGGTTAATGCTGTCATCTTCCTGAGGCTTTTGGAGCCCTCCAGGGTATTTTCTGTGGTACCCCACCCCAAAAGGAAGCTTACTGTAGTGAGACAGCATTGTTCGGGAGGGCGTCCCTGGAGTTGGAGAACTAGCTGGGATCTTTTAACTGGTGATTGCTCCACCACAGCTCCTGAACCAGACCCAAGGCCCTCTCCCTAAGAACACAGAGCGGCCAGACACAGGGTGACCTTTCCTCGACTCTGATCATCACCCTGCACAGAGCCAGTCAGTGCAGCAGCCACATTTTCCCTCTAGTTCTTAGGTAACAAACTTCAGTTTCAGGGAATTTCAAGTCAACAACAGGTAAAATGAATAAATACTTGGTTACCAGCCTAATAATGTGAATCGCTACAGAATTATTCTTATTATGTAAGAAAACAAAGACTTTATGCAGATACTTTAGCTATAAATTGATGTAAAATATTGATCTTTTTAAAGGGGAGAACAGTATCTTGTTCATTTATTATGCAATCAATCAGTAAATGTTTTTAAAATGATACTATTATAGGAGAGCTAGTGAGGAGAGACAGACGGGCCAGTTTGGTGTATTTGGGAGAAATCAGCCTGGTTGTTCCATCCCGGGGCGGGAGGGAGAGGAGGCGAGAGGGCATCAGAAGGTATCTGGTCAGTTCCTTGGTGATAAGAGCAATGGGGTATGGGTAGAATTTATTTTCAGAGCCAAGGGGACTTGATGGTTATAAATTAAGTTGCTTTTAGCAATGGAATTTATAGACAGATCATGTTGTTCCAAAAGATGTGACTAGGATCCACGATAGCAAGTTGATTCAGACTATTGTAGATAGTTAGATTAGTGAGTATTGACGATTTGATTTCTTAGACTGAGATTTTAATTGAATTTCACTGTCTCCTGGTAACACATACAGCATCGGGATTAGGAAATTAGCCATTTGGGATTCTGCCTGCCACAAACAGACCTATTCTAAACAGTGCTATTAAATTTTAGACTGTTCAAATATTTTATTTTCCGCCAACAAGTACTTTTTATTATGATGAACAATTAAGATCATTTAAAACACGGGACTATAAGTATTTTTTTGAATTAAATTAATTTGCAAAAACCAAATTTGCAGTGGTTGGGTTGTTTCTAGACAGACTTTGGTATCAATTTAAAACCAAGATAATTTTTATATTCTTTCCAATAGAATTTCATGACAACTTTGTGAGTTTTCTTAACCTACAAAAAAAAAAAAAAAGTGCTGCAATGATGAACAAAGAATTATACAGAACCTACTTTTGTATCTTTATTTTGGGATTTCTTGTTCTATTATAAATATGAAAGTATCCCTATTTCAGAAGACATATTTTGTTAAAAATGAAGTGTACATATTTAAATATGTATTTTTGCACAGGTCTTTTTTTCTGATATCCTGTTTTGGTACAATTGAGATCATCTAGTATTTATTAATTAAGTAAATACCTTTTTATAATTTGAAGTGGTTCACTGCCAAGACAATAGTTCTAGAACCTGCCTCCTTTACAGTTCAAGGGATGCCTCTGTTCTGTGAAAGGCTCTGTCCCTTTAGTGTCTTGGGAGTGGATTCGTGCAGACAAAGTGGGCATTGCTTCTCCCTAGCTGCCTGATCCCCAACAGGACTACACATGACTAAGTGACACACTGCTTTTCTTTTCTTAATGTTTTACATGTGAGTGCTTGCGTGCATGCATGTGCGAGTGTGTGCACGCGAGTTCGTGCCTGTGTGTGTCGACACTGAGCACACGTGCGTTATTAGTGTGTGATGTGGTTTAAAACAAATGGAAAAAACTGAAAGTGCCTGAACCCTAGTTTTAAGCTTAGAGAGATTCTCTTAAAAAAGACTTGAATGTTCAGTTGAACTTTGGAATTTGCTTTTTTCCACCTAAATACCGCTTCTAAAATTTTCGGGGAGGAGTCGAAAACCACCAGTGCTGGTCATTTTATAAGGTATTTTAAAACCAAGGCCTTTTGGGTCACAGTAATTCAACTGGCGATGGATCGCCCAGTGGCACCAAGGGTTCCAGCTCATGAGCCAGCAAATTGACGTATCCGTTTTTTATTCACTCATGAAATGCAGAGTTTAACATAGAATATTTAAAATATTTTGTATTCCAAAAATATAATACAAAGAAGTACCTCTGAAAACATTGAAAAAAATGTATAATTTGAAAAACGTAACTTATAAAGGCATCTGTGTTCCTGCAAGAGTTCTGTTGCCAAGTAATTTCTTAATGTCTCTCCTTCTGTCCTGGGTGTGGGGAAAGTCGGGCTTTGAAAAATGATTGTTAAAAAAGTTTCACTGTTTAGCAGAAAATAATCATTTTTACATTTTGTGCAAAACATTTTACATTTTCAGATCATTTAAATGAGCACTACATACTGTCAGTGTGATTGTAGGGTCTCAAAAGCATTTTGCTATGTTTTGTTTTGTTTTGTTTGAGCTTGGTTATAAAAACAATCTCCTGTGTTAAAATGTGTGAATAGTTTGATAATTTGTACACATCAAGAGCATCTCAGCTGGACTTTGTTGGCTGCTGTATAGAACATGAACAAATGTCAAGGGATAGAAAATTACTTTGGATATTTAAAAGAGAAAAAATATATAGTCTATTTGTTTTGTAACAAGTTTCTGTAAATAAAATAATTTATACTATTTATAAGAAAAAGTTGTGCTTTGCTTTATGAGAAATTAGTTTGTGGAACAAACATGTTACTAAACAGGCAATAAAATTAGGACTTCTCAATAAACAAGGTTGGCTGCATGAAATATTTGACACGTTTCTGCCTCGTGGTCCTGAGCCTTCCAGTCCAGTTGGGCTTGTCTTGATTTTGGTGCCGGACACCTAGGGAAGTGCCTGCACTCTGGCCTCCTCCCTGCACAGTCCTGAAACCTCTGAGGCCTTAGGGCGTTTCCGTTCCTCAGCACAAAGCTTTGCTGTGGGTCCTTCAGTTCCTGTGTAAACAGTGGGCTCCACTGTATTTTGGCCCTGCAGGTTTTTGAGGGAAACGGTGCGGGGCTGATAGTGGAGAAACACACTCTGTGTGACAGGTAGTCAGTGTGGCGCAGAGTGTTCTCCAGTCCAGAACTGTCAGACCTCTTCTCTGCGTTCACACACTTCTCTTGTTGGCAAGACAAGTGCACTTGGGTATCATTCAGAGAACAGCATGATCTTTCTGGAATCTGGCCAGTTTGACCATTGCAAATGAATTGTTCTAGTAAATTGTTAAAATGTGTTGTTGTTGCTTAAAATAAGGGGGCAACTACATTAGGTAATGAAAGAAAAGAAAAAAAAATGTGCATACCTTACCTGAGAGAATCAGGCTGGCATCAAACCCCTTGGCCCCATGGGCTCCCCAGTTCCTTCTTAGATCAACCGGGGATAGTTCAACTGTAGGACATTCCCCATGCCTATCACTTCAGGTGTCCTCAGAACTTCCAGGATGAAGGTTTGGCCTCTCAGTCTCTTACCATTTTTCCTTCCTTTCCCTTTCAGGTAACCTGTCCCTGGATCCCAAGAGACCTGCTCAATTCAAGGAAGTTGGGGCGGCAGTTCAGGATCGTGGCCTATGGAACCTCACCCACAGAAAACCAGGGTAAGACCTGCATAGATGGAGCAGCAGGATGGAGGTGGGAAGAAATAAAGGAGAACAATTCTTTGTGCAACTTGCTAGGGAGCAGGGGCTGACGGGATTGGAGAAGGGGGGAGGGTCAGGAAGGACCTAGCCCAGGACCTTGATGGTTGAGGCATTTGTCCTCAGAAGCATATGTAATCAGACTCAGATTAACCCGAATGAAAACTCAGAACCCAGAGAGATGTGTGGCCCGGTTCCAGTGCTCTGCAGGTGCCAAAGGGGCCAGGTGCATCTTTACTGGGGACTGTGGGAAGACGAAGGTGTGTGCAGGTCTCTTCCCGTGTTCCTTGTGTTTTCATTCTCTTGCCTCGACATCTGTTTTCACTCCCCCTTTGAAGTCCTCATCACATAGCTTTTCCATAAGCTGGGTGCCATGGTGTGCACCTCTAGTCCCAGCTCCTCAGGAGGCTGAGGCAGGAGGACCCCTTGAGCCCATGAGTTCAAGACAGCCTGGGCAACACAGTGAGACCCTTTCTCAAAAAAATAAAATAAGTCAGGTGCAGTGATCCACCCCTGTAATCCCAGTGACTCCAGAGGCTGAGACAGGAGGATTATGAGTCAAAACCAGCTTCAGCAAATCGAGGCCCTAAGCAGCTCAGTGAGACCCTGTCTCTAAATAAAATACAAAATAGGGCTGGGGATGTGGCTCAGTGCTCAAGTACCCGTGAGTTCAATCCCCAGTATCCCCCAAAATAAAATAAGTTCCCCTTAAGGCAAGCCTAATGGGTCCTCTGTATTCTCCGCCTCCTCTTCAGCTTCCTTTGCCCTAAGAAACTCTTCATCCTGTTTCTAATGGTAATTATACCCATCTTTGACCTTGTAAGGCTGTAATTGTTGGCACTTGCTATCATTTTCCACAACCAAAGCTGGCCCTGTCAGAGTACCTCAGGAGGTGTAAGGCAGGGTCAGACTGTCAGCCACAGAAGTCTTCAGGGAAGGGAAGGATCGAGCACTTATGATTTAATAATTTTTATAAAACTGTCCAGCACACAGGGCCCCCAGCAAGACTGTGGGAGACAGAACGAACAGGAGAGAACCTTGGGACAAACACAAGTTACAAAGCTCTTATAATAATGCAGTAAGAGCTACTGCGTTTACAGCCTGGCTCTAGAAACCTTTTAAAGGTGGAGCCTACAGGTCTTGAGGTCTAATTAGGTTGAATATTAAAAGGAAGACTGAGTTTAAGATTTCTACCAGGGCCAAACCGACGGATGAGCTTTATGTACAATGTGTGACATGGTAATGGAAACAAAAAAGACATAATGGCTCTGAGCTACCAGTGGAAATTCAGGTTAATTTAGAACCTATGTTACCATCTAGGGGCGCTGGGTTCCTCAACTCCATTCAGCAAAGAAGTGAAGAACAGGATGCAGAGATATCAAGCAAGAAGGGGGCAGATTGAAAAGTGACGGAGATACAGAGATAGACTCCTGAGGAGAAGGGGCCCCAGAGTTGGACATCCAGTGGGGGAGTTGGGCCTGTTCTTTCTGTGGTCTCTGGATTTCCTCCTTTCCTGTCTCCTCGCCTGTCCACACGCTACTCACTGTTATTGATTAGCACCCCCTCTGTCCACATCTCTGTTGGGTCCCCCACTTAGGAGTATGAGTATGAAAGTGTCTGTCTGATTGGGTCCCCTGCTGTGTCCTGAGCACTTTCATCAGGCAGGAAGTTGGCCTCAGTAGAAGACCTCTCTGTGCTGCTTTGCTCTGGCCCTGACCTCCTCGCTTGCCATCTTCCCCTGGCTGCCTAGTCCCTCCTACACCTGCCTCTCTAGTTGGATGGAGCTCAGGATGGAGGTGAGAGCTGTCAGAGATGGAACTGTTGTTCACTTGTAGATGAGGTCACAGGAGTGGGTGAGTTTACCTGGAGAAAACACACCATTCGTATATTTGGCTTATTAAAGTAATGCTCTGCTCTGGGTCCTTACTGTGCCTAGCACTGTACATACTCTCTCTCTCAGCCCTTACAGGCAGGACTTTGGACCCCACCCGTACTGAGGAGGAACTTCTGTAAGGTGTCATGCCTGAGGTCTCATAGCTGGTAGACAGAAGAGCCAGGCTTACGGTTCTGTTCTATTTTGTGGTCCCAGACTCCAAGAACCATATGAAAGAAGTATATGATCCTGACAGATGCACAGGCACATGACATTCCATCTCTAGAATTTCACGAGCTTCAACCTATCCCAGAAAGGGAAGACCCAGGATGAATCCCAGCAAAGACAGATAGAGAATCAACACTACAGAGCAAAGAATTGGAGAGGTAAGGGAAGACAGGGAAGGGTGAGACCCAGATGGTTTAAAAAGAATGAGAAATTGAGGGCAGGTACAGTGGTGCACGCCTGTAATCTGAGTGGCTTGGGAGGCTGAGGCAAGAGGATTGCAAGTTGAAGGCCAGCCTTAGCAACTTAGTGAGGCTCTCAGCAACTTAAGACTCTATCTCAAAATTAAAACTAAAAAAGGGCAGGGGATGTAGCTCATCACCATTTTCCTCTCCAGCACCATCTTCTCCCACATTAGCCTCCTTTAGTCCACCAGCCACCAGGTCCCACACCCACAACCAAATTACCCAGCCCCATACCATGGCACCCTTATGAGAAGTTGCTGGACCCGAAGGTGTTATTCGGGTTCATGTTCCCTTTTCTATGACTGACCTTACACAATTAGAAAAAAGGCTAGGTTCTTTCACTACTGACCCTACTAGTTACATCCGTGAATTTCCTCTCTATAGGTCACAGCTTCAAGCCCACCTTGAGGACAGGAGCAGCCACTGGTGTCTGCCTGGACTGCAGTGTGTGCACACAGTGACGTGGAATGCAGTTTCACAGTGAAATGTTTTCCTGTAGAAAACGGGCATGTTTCTTTATATATTAGTGTTTGGGTTTTTTCTTCCAAATAGATTTTAGGATTCTAATGTAGGCTGTATTTCTTTCTTACAAATAGATTAATAATGTTCTATTCCTTTTTATGATTTTTTTAGTAGTAATAAGTTGTTGACAATTTTGTTGGAAATGTGAAATTTTTCATAGTTTAAAAGAGAAACGGGGGGGGGAACCAAGATGGTGGACTAGAGGGAGGCTGTGTTCCTTGTCACTCCATAACTCTGGTTTCAAGCAGAGGATATCTGTTTCTTGGTAAGGCAGTTTTTGCTGCTTATCGATCTCCTGCTGTTTACCCCATTTGCTGTCATCACCTCCGGGCTTCCAGTATATCGACATGTCTTTTGAGTGCAGATTGCTCACTGACAGGCACCTATCATCCACCATTTGCCTGCCTCTCGGCTGTCCATCGCCTGCCTTACACCTATCTATCACTCAATGCACGAGAATCACCTCCCGATCGTCCGACAACAGTCAGCCAACTGATCGCCGACCACTAGTGGAGCACCAGCTGCCTGCTGTTGCCTCAAAGTTCACTGTTACAGTACCTGCAGGTTTGATTACACGTGGCTGCTGCCATTTGGAGACAACAGCCAGGCCCCGTAGGACCCCTGGTTGCACTGACTGAGCCCTGTCTCCAGGATCCCTCAGCCCGACTGATCACTCCCTGCCTCTGGGGCCCTCACATCGACTGACTGCTCCCTGCCGCCAAGACCCCCAGACCAACTGACTGTGCCCTATCACAAGGACCCCAGACTGACTGATTGAAACCGGCCTCCAGGATTCCACAACCACACCAAACACACCGGACCTCTAGGACCCCTGCCTGACCAACTGCATCCCCCCTCCAGGACCTCCTGCTTACCACAGCCACACCCTGAGCTGCAGCTCCCCATTTGCCAACACATTTCAACACCAGAGTGGCCATCTTGGATAATCCTGGAAGCCATAGCTCCGATTTTTAGGTGGGGCAAAACCCATCCTGAGACACCTGCTGGAGGCTTGAAGCTCATTGTCAGGTACCTCTCATGCATCAGGCTACTGAACTCTGGGAGGTTTCATTACTATATGACTGATATACTGTAGATTTTCTTTTTTCTCCTTATTGAACATTAATGGCCTAAACGCATCAATCAAAATACATAGACTGGCAGAATGGATTAAAAAGAAAGACCCAACAATATGCTGCCTGCAAGAGACTCATCTTAGAAAAAGACACCTACAGACTAAAGGTCAAAGGATGGGAAAAAACCTACCACGCACATGGACTCAGTAAAAGAGCGGTGGTTGCCATCCTTATATCAGATAATGTGGACTTCAAGCCAAATTTAGACAGAAGGGATAAAGAAGGACATTTCATACTGCTTAAGGGAACCATAAATCAGGAAGACATAATGATAGTAAATACTTATGCCCCAAACAATGGTGCATGCCTGTACATCAAAGAAATCCTCAATTTCAGGAATCACATAGACCACAACACAATAATTCTGGGTGATTTTAATGCACTGCTATCACCACTAGATAGATCTTCCAAACAAAAACCAAAGAAACCACAGAACTCAATAACACAATCAATAACCTAGACTTAATAGACATATATAGAGTATTCCATCCATCAACTAGCGGATTCACTTTCTTCTCAGCAGCACATGGAATGTTCTTGAAAATAGACCATATGTTATGCCACAAAGCAGCCCTTAAGAAATGCAAAAAAATAGAGATACTGCCTTGTGCTCTATCAGATCATAATGGACTGAGAGTAGAAACCAATGACAAAATGAAAACCAGAAATTACTCCAATACCTGGAGACTAAATAATATGCTATTGAATGAAACATGGATAACAGAAAACATCAGGGAGGAGATAAGAAAATTCTTACAGGTGAATGACAATGACGATGCAACATATCAAAATCTCTAGGACACTATGAAAGCGGTACTGAGAGGAAAATTCATTGCATGGAGCACATTCCAGAAAAGAATGAAAAGTCAACAACTAAATGACCTAACATTACAGCTCAAAGCCCTAGAAAAAGAAGAGAATAACAGCAAAAGTAGGAGAAGACAGGAAATAATTAAAATCAGAGCTGAATCAATGAAATTGTAACAAAAGAAACAATTCAAAAAATTGACAAAACTAAAAGTTGGTTCTTTGAGACAGTAAACAAAATAGACAAACCCCTAGCCACACTAACAAAGAGAAGGAGAGAGAAGACTCAATTACTAAAATTTGTGATGAAAAAGGAAATATCACGACACACACCAATGAGATACAGAACATAATGAGAAGCTACTTTGAAAATCTGTATTCCAACAAAATAGAAACTACCGAAGACATTGAAAAATTTCTAGAGACATATGCTCCTCCCAAACTGAACCAGGAGGACATATACAATTTAGACAGATCAATATCAAGCAATGAAATAGAAGAAGCCATTAAAAATCTACCATCCAGGCAGAGGCTGTTGACCTCTGGCTGAAGAACATTGGAGAGCTCCAGGCTTCCCCTGCAGTTATCTGCAGGATACAGAGTCAACTATAACTTCTCAGGTTACCTGAAAGCAGAGAAGGAACAGGGCCAGGGCATCAGAAGAGAGAAAGATTAGCTGAAGAGAGGTCACCAGGGAGTGGATCATGGCAGCAGCAACCACCTTGATCCTGGCACAGTAAGACTTCCAGCAACTGTAAAGTACTCAGCTGTGTGGGTTACTGCATAAATCCTAAAAGATTGCAATAAGGTAGCAATGTCTCGGGAACCCAGCCCACCTCTGCCTGGAGATATGTCTACTGGTCCTATAGCAGAAAGCTGGTGTTACACACAGGTTAAAGTAGTAAAGTTTTCCTACATGTGGACTATTAATAACTTCAGTTTTTGTCGAGAGGAGATGGGTGAAGTGTTAAAAAGTTCAACATTTTCATCTGACCCAAGTGACAAAATGAAATGGTGCCTGAGGGTAAACCCAAAGGGATTAGATGATGAAAGTAAAGACTACTTGTCCTTATATTTGCTTTTAGTCAGCTGCCCCAAAAGTGAAGTTCGAGCAAAATTCAAATTTTCCCTTCTGAACGCTAAAAGGGAAGAAACAAAAGCAATGGAAAGTCAAAGAGCATATCGATTTGTGCAAGGGAAGGACTGGGGATTTAAAAAATTCATTACAAGGGATTTTTTGCTTGATGAAGCTAATGGTCTTTTACCAGATGACAAGCTAACATTATTTTGTGAGGTGAGTGTGGTTCAAGATTCAGTAAACATATCAGGACATACGAATACAAATACTTTGAAGGTGCCTGAATGTGGACTAGCAGAAGATTTAGGTAATCCCTGGGAAAACACAAGATTTACAGATTGCAGTTTTTTTGTGAGAGGACAAGAATTTAAAGCTCATAAATCTGTGCTTGCAGCTCGATCCCCAGTTTTTAATGCAATGTTTGAACATGAAATGGAAGAAAGCAAAAAGAATCGAGTGGAAATAAATGATTTAGACCCTGAGGTTTTTAAAGAAATGATGAGATTCGTTTACACAGGGAAAGCACCAAATCTTGATAAAATGGCTGACAACTTGTTGGCAGCTGCAGACAAATATGCACTGGAACGGCTGAAGGTCATGTGTGAAGAAGCTTTGTGTAGTAACCTCTTAATAGAAAATGTTGCTGATATCCTTGTCCTTGCAGATTTGCACAGTGCAGAACAGTTGAAAGCACAAGCCATAGACTTTATTAATAGGTGCAGTGTACTTCGACAACTTGGGTGTAAAGATGGGAAAAACTGGAACAGCAACCAAGCAACCGACATAATGGAAACATCAGGGTGGAAGTCCATGATTCAGTCTCACCCTCACTTAGTAGCAGAAGCCTTCCGAGCATTAGCATCTGCACAGTGTCCACAGTTTGGCATTCCATGCAAACGACTAAAGCAGTCCTGAAATCTTCCATGAACAGTAGAAAACAAAGGAATTGACTTTTACTCCTCCAGGTCCAGAAGGATTCTAATACACAAACCAGAAGCAGGAGTTGTTTCTGTTTTCTTGTCCACAGAACAGAAGCTGAAAAAGCATATTGCTTGCATTTCAGGTGGATAATTTATGGTTTATACTTCAGCTTTAAATTAGACTGATTACTTCACTTCAAGGCCTTAAATTATCTTCAATGACTTCTCTTGTTCATATAATAACTTTAATTTTTTTATTGTGCCTTGTCATTTTGACCAAGGCTATGCAGGATTGCACTAGCTCCATAATGCAGTAATATTGATAACTGAAGATATTAAGTTTCAAAAGGATCTTCCATTTTTTGGGGAAAAGAAAATGAATTTTATAGGGTTTGTCCTATGCTATCTCAAAGTTTAAAACTACGTCCTCCTTAAACACACTTCTATTGGAGATTATCAGTAATGTCTCCAGTATAAGTTCTGTAAATATAGGAGAACCTGCTTACCTTCAAGGTAAGTTATGGCAATACAGTGCTTCAATTCTAATTTATTTTTCATTTCAGGGGGCAAATATGCAATGAGTTGGCCCAGATTTTTAGTAAAGATCTGTTTGTCTGTATGTTAGCTGTCCAAGAAACTGTGGGTTTATCCAAGTTTACAATGATTGAGAACTGATTGAGGTTAAGATTTCAATAAGCAGAAAGTGTGTTTTGTGCTGAAGTAACTTTTTCTTAATTTATAATGACCTACCTATATGAAGAATTCTGTACATGTTAAAAGTTAAGGATGACCAAATGTAAATTTAATGAGTGGGCCAATTAAGGAAGATATATATGCACTTTTAATGTGTAACTTTTGTATGCTGAATGGTACATATATTTTTTTTGCTTTGGGGAGATTAATAAGGTATAATTAATTGTGTTTCAATTTTTGAAAGAAATTTGTAAGACAGATGGAGGCAACTGAGATGTTTGTGATATTAATAGATAAGATATCCACTATAGATAAATTGGTTTGGATTTCAAATATTCATTATTGAATTTATCCTTGTTTTAACACACTTTGGAAAAGGGAACTAAAAAATAAATGAATCCTGGACAGTCAAAAAAAAAAAAAAATCTACCATCCAAGAAAAGAAAAGCCCAGGAGCAGACGGATTCTCAGCCGAGTTCTACAAGACTTTCAAAGAAGAACTCATTCCAATACTTCTCAAAGTATTCCAGGAAATAAAAAAGAATGGTACCCTACTGAACTCATTCTATGAAGCTAATATCACCCTCATAGCCAAACCAGGCAAAGATACATGAAGGAAAGAAAATTTTAGACCAATATCCTTGATGAATATAGATGCAAAGATTCTTAACAAAATATTGCCAAACCGTAACCAAAAACATATTAAGAAAATTGTGCACCATGATCAAGTGAGGTTCATGCCTGGAATGCAAGGATAGTTTAACATCCATAAACCAATAAACGTAATCCATCATGTCAATAGACTTAAGAATAAGAATCATATGGTTATTTCAAAAAAATTGAAATTGAGGAAGAACTTACGAGATGGAAAGATCTCCCATGTTCTTGGATAGGCAGAATTAATATTGTCAAAATGGCTATACTACCAAAAGTGCTATACAGATTCAATGCAATTCCAATTAAAATCACAATGATGTAGCTTACAGAAATAAAGCAAGCAATCATGAAATTCATCTGGAAGCATAAGAAACCCAGAATAGCTAAAGCAATCCTTAGCAGGCAGAATGAAACAAGGGGTATCGCAATACCAGAACTTCAACTATACTACAAAGAAATAGTAACAAAAACGGCATGGTATTGGCACCAAAACAGACAGGTGGATCAATGGTACAGAATAGAGGACACGGACACAAACCCAAATAAATACAATTTTCTCATACTAGACAAAGGTGCCAAAAATATGAAATGGAGAAAAGATAGCCTCTTCAACAAATGGTGCTGGGAAAACTGGAAATCCATATACAACAGAATGAAAATAAACCTCTGTCTCTCACACAGCACAAAAATCAACTCACAATGGATCAAGGACCTTGAAATCAGATCAGAGACCCTGCATCTTATAGAAGAAAAAGTAGGTCCAAATCTTCAACTCGTTGGCTTAGGATCAGACTTCCTTAACAGGACTCCCATAGCACAAGAAATAAAAGCAAGAATCAATAACTGGGATAGATTCAAACTAAATAGCTTTCTCTCAGCAAAGGAAACTATCAAATGTGAAGAGAGAACCTACAGAGTGGGAGAATATCTTTGCCACTCATACTTCAGATAGAGCACTAATTTCCAGAATATATAAAGAACTCAAAAAACTCTACACCAGAATACAAATAACTCAATCAACAAATGGGCTAAGGATATGAACAGACACTTCACAGAAGAAGATCTACAAGCAATCAACATATATATGAAAAAATGTTCACCATCTTTAGTAATAAGAGAAATGCAAATCAAAACTACCCTAAGATTCCATCTCACCCCAGTTAGAATGGTGATTATCAAGAACACAAGCAACAATAGGTGTTGGCGAGGATGTGGGGAAAAAGGTGCACTCAAGCATTGTGGTGGTGTTGCAAATTTGACCCAGCTATCCCACTCCTCGACCTATAACCAAAGGACTTAACATCAGCATACTACAGAGATATAGCCACATCAATGTTCATAGCTGCTCAATTCACAATAGCCAGATTGTGGAACCAACCTAGATGTCCTTCAATTGATAAATGGATAAAGAAACTGTGGTATATATATACAATGGAATATTACTCAGCTAAAAAGAATAATACAATTATGTAATTTGCAGGCAAATGGATGAAATTGGAGAATATCATGCTAAGTGAGATAACACAATTTCAAAAATCCAAAAGATGATCTCACTGATAAGTGGATGATGACACATAAAGGGGGGTGGGAGGGGGGCAAGAATGGATGAAGGAGGGACTGTACAGAGGGAAAAGAGGGGTGGGAGGGGTGGGGGGAAGGAAAAAATAACAGAATGAATCAAACCTCATTACTGTATGTGAATGTATAATTACACAAATGGTATGCTGTTACTCCCTGTACAAACAGAAAAACCATGTATCCCATTTGTTTACAATACAAATAAATTAAAAAAAAAAGAGAGAGAAAAAGGGTTAGAGAAAGCTACTGATTGTTGCACATTTGCCTTCTTTGTATCTACAAAACAAAAAATCTTTCTCATAATAAGCAGTGGGCCGGTTTCTGAGTTATAAAATCATACCGCCTAGGAAGAAAGGGTCAGCGGCCTTCTGCTCCCTCACTGTGCCCCCCAGAGCTACACGTGTGGACAGGGCCCAATGAGCTGGTCTTCGCCCTCCAGGATGGAGAGGCAGCCACATGGGCACTCAGCCTGTGTCTGCCCCATGCTTTGACAAATGTGCTTTACATGTTTTAACAGTTTCCTTCTATTCCTATTGGACTCAGTGTGTTTTTGTTTGGGATGAATAAACATCAGACTGTGAAGCTCTCCTCACCCCTCCTTTGTGAATTTATTATAAAATGTGTCTTTGCTAACACGCAGCCCCAGCCCGCCTGCAGCCTGAGGAGCACAGGGCGCCCTGTGCTGTCCCCAACACTGCCCCTGGGGACAGGCCTGCTGGCACCTAGAAACCCTCCTCCCTGCCTCATCAGCGAGCAAGCGGCCCTCTCTGCACTTAGGCCGACAACACAAACTATCATTTTTAAACCTTATTATATATTCCAAATTTTGATCATGAACCTGTGTTAAATTTATCATTAGAGAGGAAAAAAAATCCTTGTGTTCAATGAGTAATAGCTTAATATTTGAGTCAGGTACAGGTCTAAGCTCTTTGCCTCTATCCTTAGTCAGATAAGTACAAATTATCATTATCCCTATTTTATGGATGATAAACTGAGAGTTCAATCATAATTACTTGGGCTGAAAATAAAACCCAGTCTGATCCAAGACAGCACACCATGTCATTGTTCACACTGACATGTCATCCTGGACCCACAGACTTAAAGGGGTGGCAGTTAAAATTAAGGACATTCAGAGTCCTTCCTCTAACATTACACAACTAGTTAATTTTTACGCCCCCCCCCCAATTCCTGTACTGGTGAGTATTATGCAGACTGGGCTAAACGGTGTAACATAAAAACTGCTCACCAGCCCAGCAATTTCCTTTCACAGACTGATCAATACCTGAGTGAACCACCAGCTTATAAATACTAAGGGACAAATACGAACTTGTTTTCTACCGCAGCCGTTTGTTAAAAACAGCTGAAACAACATGTATGTCCATGAAGTGCCAAACAGACACCCTATGACATATTCCACAGTTGACGATTAGGCAGCAGATAACCAGAATGAGTGAGATGTCATGGGATGTCCACTGAAATACAGCAGGTGGAAGGGTAAACAGGACTGCCTAGTACACTAGGACTCCACAGAGGTCAAAAGAGTTCAGTGCTACCCATTTTCTACAGACAAATACATGCTCGAAAGTGCACAAGAAAAATACTAAAAGCTTATCTCTGAGGATGCAAGGAGTCAAAGGTCAAAGTGGGCTGGGCTTGTGGCTCAGTGGTAGCCCTCCTGCCTAGCATGTGAGTCACTGGGTCTGGTTCTCAGCACCACATATAAATAAATGAATACAGTAAAGGTCTATAATATCTAAAAAGTTATATAATAATAAAAAGGTCAAAGAATGACAACACTTACTAAGCTATAGTTTCTTACAAGCAAAATAGTACACATTTTTATAACACATCATAACAAATACTTTCCAACCAAATGAGAACAGTGAAGTAATGAGAATGACCCCAATTTTGTAAAAGCAGTGAATAAAACATCTCTGCACGTGCTCTTGTAGTTAATGACAGCGAGCTCCATGTGCAGGAACACACTGGCATCTGCAGTAGGTCAATAGGCTAGTGCAAGACTATAATTTTTCATTCATGTTTGCAGTCACTCAGAAGCTCAGGTGAACATGACTGCCTTTGTCTTTTTAAAATTAGGTTTTAGAATGAGATGATATTAATGCAGAACAGTCCCCACGTGGAGATGATACTAACACACTCACCTTGTCCCCTATCTGACACAGGTACTCAGGTTTTGCCATCATTGCATCCCAAATCTCACTCTCTCCCAGATTCTTCTCTGCATCCTCCAGCTTCTCATCCAGTCGCTTCAGCTTTTCTTCATTTGCCTTCTTCATCTTATTGAGGAGGTCCATGTCCATCTTCCAGTGAGGGTTTGCACAAGGCTTCATAATAAGTAGCCATGTCTGAAAGACGAAAAGAGGGATGCAGGAGTGGGTCACCTGGGACTCTAAAGGCGGTGTCTGCCAGCCTCTGTCCACGCGGTTGTCGCCCACCCGTCTCCCCCCGACTCTGGGAAAGGAACCGGAGACCGCCTGGCAAACCACTTGGACAAACGACAACGTTTGCAGGTGGGGGCTGCACGGGCCCATCCTGACTCCTGCCATCCTCCCAGGTCTAAAGGGAGGGCGAGCTTCTGCGCTGCATGACTTCAACCCAAAGGAGGAAACTCGAGTCTGCAAGTAGGAGATGGCGGGAGCCTCTCTGCACATGCTCACAGGCGCACATCCAGCCACAAGCGCTCAGGGCTGGGAGGACAACAGGAACTGGACCCAACCTCCGCTCCGCCGGAGAGCTTGGCTGACAGGAGCAGCCGCCCTGAGCCCAGCACCAGGATCCCCGCAAGCGGCCCTCGGACAGAAAGGACCCCAAGCGGACCCCGCGGAGCAAGGCGCCGCCTCCCGAAAAGCCCTAAGGGACGGAGGGGCGCCCGCATCCCGTGCTCCGCTGCAGAAAGGCCCGCGGGCTGCGGGCGCGAGCAGCCAGGCCCAGGCCGCTGACTGGGCGCTCGCAGGGCCTCACAGTTGTCGCCGACGGCCGCCATCAGCTCTTCGCGCACCGCCGCGTCCTGCGGTGCTCCGGCAGGCTCAGTAGGAAGCGCAGCTGCGCGATGCACAGGTCGGGGTTCTTGGGCAGACCCTCCTCCTTCAGGTTCTCCAGCGGCAATTCGGAGGCAGTAAGAACCACAGACAGGGAGAAAGCCGGATATGACGCGCTGGGAGGACTGCAGCGGAAGCAGGAGGAGTCGACCAAGCCCCCAGCCGCCTGGGGCCGGGCTTCCGATCCAGCGCCTGCCGCCGCCGCCTACAGCGCCCCCTCCTGACACCCCCAGGAACAACTCGCCCGGCCTGAGCACCTGAGCAGTCCTGTGGTCACTTGTGACTTTTCCTAGTTCAAAGTCAGGCAGATGCCCTGAGTGACTGGAACCCAACATGGAAGTTCCAGCTCTTGAAACTTTCCTCCCTCCCCTATAATCTCTTTGATTGTTTGGAAATTTTTTAAATATATAAGCATAATGTATAGCTACAATGAAAACGCTTGTCAGGTCCTTTCTCATCATTTTCATCCTCTGACATTGTAGCATTAGCCATATGTGGGCATGTGATCAACCAGGTAATCCAATAGTTTTATAGCTCGGCCTAAATAAAAACCCCTAGGTACGCCAGGTGTGGTGGTGCACGCCTGTGATCCCAGCACCTCAGGAGACTGAGGCTGGAGGATGGCGAGTCCAAAGCCAGCCTAAGCAACTTAGTGAGGTCCCATGCTATTTAGGAAGACCTGCTTCAAAATAAAATATAAAAAGGATGGGGAGGTGGCTCCGTGGCTAAGTGCACTAAGGTTCAATCCCTCATACAAGAAATGAAAAACACCAAACCTATCTACACTCCAAATTCCAAATGCTCCCCACTCTTCTATGGAGAAACTCTCCCCAGCTTTAAGAGAACAGAATTAGCATTTCCTTTACCCATAAATCATTGCACGCTGTCCTTTTCAGCCTCTTGTTCCTGTTCCCTGCATTTTCAGGATTGGTACTGGTTACATCAGACTCCATGGAAGACCATTACATATTTACTCTTACTCTTCCATTATTGGTATCCTTAGGTTGATCAGGGTGTTTCCTTTTCTCATATAAAATTGAGATGATGAGCCCTAAATGCACAGTTGGTTCATATTTTGTGATTGTTTCCCTTCTGTAAATTTCCATGCAGGAAAAATAGGCAGAGAAACAGTGAATTTTGAATCTTTACCATCAAATTTTCTTCCAAAAGAGTTGAACTCATTTATGCAGCCACTGAAATGGTTGTGACAGATGTTCTTATAAGCAGTAGGTATTGTCATGCATTTTTCTTCCTTTTATGTAATTTTTCATTATCTTTTTTGAAGGTGATTTTTTACAATAAATATTTTCCCTACATGTATATAGGGTAATAATATCTGTGTCAATCTATGGTCCTTTGGATCCCAACCTCTACACCCTCCCCTTACACCCTCTATATAATCCAAAGTTTCTTCATTGTTCCCTCCACATTCCCCAATATGGATCAGCATCCCCTTTTCAGAGAAAACATTAGGCCTTTTCCCCATGCATTTTAAATATATTATCTATTCATCTAGTTCTATAAAAACAAAATATGCTTTACAATTTTTTTGGCTTAATTTTTTTTATATTAGGGATTGAACTCAGGGGAACTTAACCACTGAGCCACCTCCGCAGCCCCATTTTGCATTTTATTTAGAGACAGGGTCTCAGGGAGTTGCTTAAGGTCTTGCCTTTGCTGAGGCTGACTTTGAACTTGTGGTCCTCCTGCCTCAGCCTCCCAAGCCACATCACAGGCATGGACCAAAATGCCCAGCAAAAGATCCATTTAGAAGGCAACTCCAATGATGCAGAAAATAGAACAGCAAAGAAAATAACCACCAGCACTCCACCACTGCTGAAGAGCTCTCCAAACATCTTTTATTCATTCAAAAAACATGATGACAAAGTACCAGGCTGTGTTGCAGGGACCAGGATTCCAGCAGTAGAACTAAGCCTGGTTTTGGAAGTCATATTTAGAAGAACAGCTTCATGGAAACGGACCTAGATGTAGGCCTAGAATGGATCCACACTTCCACTTTTGAAGTTGTTTTGTCCATTCCACCAGGCCCATGGCATCTGGGTGCATCAGTATATAGGGACTCACCACATAGGAGCCCATCATATTACGGGTCAGCTGCTCCCCCTCAGTCCTGAACTGGTATCAGCTTGTACCCTTTCCATGTCCCCGTTGTTAGGAACATGGATTGCATGTGGATGATGTGAAGACCCACGTGCTTTCCATACTTGTGTGATTATTTCTTAATCCAAAGCCCTAGAAGAGCTGTTGCTCCATGAAGGAGTGTGGACATTTGACATCTGGATACATTCTGTAGGGATCAGATCATTTATTTCTCCAGGACATTCTGTATACTGAACAGAAGCCCTGTGGGGACAGAGAGAGTAATATCCTTCCCTTGGCTGCTGCCAGCTTCATGGCTGAGGTCGCTGGGTGAGGTGGTGCCCGCCTGAAATGCCAACAGCTCAGGGGGCTGAGGCAGGGATTGCAAGTTCAAAACCAACCTCAGCAACTTAGTGAGGCCCTAAGCAACTTAGTGAGATCCCTGTCTCTAAAAAAATATAAAAAGGGCTGTGGGTGTGGCTCAGTGGTTAAGTGGCCCTGGGTTCAATCTGTTTTAATAAATAAATAAATAAATGAATAAATAAATAAATAAATAAATAAATAAAAAATATGTAGATAGACAGATTGACCGACCAAAGCTAGCAGATGTACTGAAAGTAAGTTCCAGAAGACATGCGAGTTGTGGAAAAGAACATGGAAAGAAACAGGCAGCCTGTATGTTTTTGTGCCATCTTGGATGAACAGTGGTCTGTCCTGCAGAAGCTTCCTGGGACACAGGGGCCCTGAGCCTGTGGTAACAGATGGGTGAGCAGCAAGGCCCAATTCAGGTTCCTCTCGGTGTCTGTTGAGACAAGAGGACACCTATTGTCTCAGGAACTGGAAGGGCAACTTTGGACAGACCTACTTTGGAGGAAGGGGAGATTTGCTTATGCGCTGATTCAGGAGAGAAGATGGCAGTCATATTTCTTGTACCGTCCCCTGAAAGGACAAGGTATGAGGCCTGTCTTCCATCTGTGAAAATGTGCTTTTTTAAATTGTTTTTCGTTTCCTGTTTATTTGTTTCTTTCTTATTGGTACTAAAAATTGAACCAGGAATGCTTAACCACCGAGCCACATCCACAGCCCTTTTTAAATTTCATTTAGCGACAGGATCTCACTGAGGTGTCTAGGGTCTCACTGAGTTGCTGAGGCTGGCTTTGAACTCCCTCCTCCTGCCTCAGCCTCCCAAGCTGCTGGCATTACAGGCGTGCACCATAACTGGTGGATAATTCTTTCACGGATAAGCTTTGCTCACAGTACCTCAGCTGCCTTCCCTTTGATTTCCTTTTATCAGTGATGAGGTTTCTTTTCACATCTATACTGACTAGAAATCATTCCTGTTTTATGAAATTCCAATGCTCTGTGGATCTCTCCTCATCATTTCATAAGCAACCATCACATTTTATAAAGTGTAATTTTTTCAGGTATGCAGTTTCCCTCTTGATTATTTTTCTGTCTTTAATGTTTTCTAAGCATAGGAGTTTATAATGTTTATAGAGTTAAGTCAATAAGTCTCTTGTGATCTGTGATGGGAATTGGAGATGTGATCATAAACTAATCTTTTTTGGCATTTGCAGGTAAATGGATGGAGCTGGAGGCTGTCTATCATGCTAAGTGAAACAAGCCAGTCCCCAAACACCAAAGGCTGAATGTTTTCTGATAAGCTGAGACTGTTCCACAGTGGGGGTGTGTAGGGAAGAGTGAGGAAACTCTGTGCAGAGGGGAGTGAGGGAGGGTGGGGGTGGGATGGGAAGGATGGTGAGTGAGCCACACATTACTGAGAAAAAATTATTTAGATGTCACTGTCCAAAAGATAATGAAAAACCTGTAAAAGTAAAAGAAAGAAGTCATGCAGGAAACACAGTGTGCATGATTTCAAATTTTTAAAATTTCTCACAGCATATTTTATTTCAGAATACAGTCTGTCCTTCACTATCTACTTGCCATTTTGCATATGACTCTCTGTAAACAGCACTAGGCCAAAGTGGCCGATAATGTTGTCACGCCTACCAAGTCAGCACTACTGCCAGGATGGCGATGGGGTTTGAGAAATCCAAATGTGATTGTGGATTTGTCTTTCTACTTTTATTCATTTTTACTTCAGATATTTTGAAATTTTGTTATTGGGTCCATAGACAATGAGGGTTGTTTCAGTTTCTTGAACTAGTTACTCTCTTAAGGTCATGAAACTTTCCCCTTTAGCTCTGAAAATACTTTCTTGAAATTTCTTTTCAGTTAATAGCTGTGCTGCAGATCTTTGAAGCTCCCTGTCCCCATCTATGACTTTTAAGCCATGGTTGCGTTGATACATAAAGTGAGACACGTGGATATAGCATCTAGTTAGTGCTTGCTGTTTACACAGGTTGGACCTTTATACCTGTGAATTACCATATATAGTTCATTGATATTTACATCAATCTTTGATACTGTTGGGGCAAACAGAACCCCTGAGATGAAGGTCAGTGAAAGTGGGTGAGTGATAGGTTTGATGAAGGACTGTTTGTGGAAAGCAGGTTGAACAGTCCTGCCATCAGGCTCAGAGAAGATGCTGGAATGCTTTTGCTGCAATTCTCCATTCTCTCATTTATGACATGGTACACAGTAATAAATTTATTTTATCATTGGTTAATACAATTTTCCAAATAAAAATTCTGTTAAAAAAAACTGGTTAATATGTGAAAACCTCTATTATAAGATAGGAAGTTTCAATGATCCATAACTGGTACTTGCTGGTTTCCAGTATGCCCCAGGGTCAATACCTGATGAAAGTTAGGCTGCCAGTGCCAAGATCTAATTTACAGGGATCCTGTACCCATTGCTATTCCAGATACTGACGACTTTCTAGGCCAGGCACACAGCTCTGCTGCTGTTGACAAGGAGAAGAGCAGGTTCAGGTCGGACCTGATTCTCTCTTTGCTTTTTAGCATCATTACCATTAATTGCTGAGAAATCAATGGAACTCTGAACTGTTGCTGTGACTCGGTGGCTTGATTGATCCAAAGAGCTTCAGGCCCCATATGGACAGCACATTATTGAACAGCAAATCACTAGTACTATCCATCTCTTTGTAGCCATTAGCTCAATTTGACTAGATTAACTCATTTTACAGAGACCTTCCTTTAAGCTTGAAGCCTGGGGTCTTGGTGGTCACAGGGTGAAGATAAAGAGGTGTCTTCTTTGGTGTTTTTTTTTTTGTACTGGGGATTGAACCCAGGAGCATTTTACCTCTGAGTTGCATCACATGTCCTTTTATATTTTCTTGACACAGGTTGGAGCTAAGTTGCTCATGGCCTCATCGAGTTGCTGAGGCTGGCCTGGAACTGGCAATCCTTCTGCCTCAGCCTCCTGAGCCCTGGGATTACAGGCATGTGCCACTTCCCCCAGCCCCAGGAATTATTTTTAAATCATTTGGTATCAGTGTCACAAGGCCTTTTCTCCCCGAACTCTGTTCTTTTTAGAGCTTCTCCCAAGCAGGGCTCTCCTCCTTTCCAGTCCATCTTCTTTCCCTTTATGTTAGATCATTTGTCTCTAAAGGATGCTCTGTTGCGGACTCGGGATTCGTTCAGTGTGAGCAGAGTGCAGTCGGTTCTGCGGTTCTGCACTCTGTTCTGGTGTACCAGCCCACGGGGGCCAATGGGGTGATGGCCATCTCCACTGCATTCAAAAAAAGAAAAAGAAGAAGAGAAATGCTCCTCTGAGCATATAATTAACTTTATCTGTTCGCTCTGGTGAAAGCTCACTTTTAATTACATGATTTGTCAATTTTTTCATTGAATGTCAAAGTACATATGTGAGAGCCCCTGATGACAGCTTCCCTGCACAGCCCCAAGATAGTGTGTGTGGACAGGGTTATGATCTCAGGTGCTACCAGTCTCCCTCCTGGTTGCAGTTTTATTTATTTATTTTTTTTGTACCAGGGATTGAAACCTGGGTGCCTAACCACCAAGCCACATCCCCAGCTCTATTTTGTATTTATTAAGAGACCGGGTCTCACTAGGGTGCTTAGGGCCTCACTGAGTTGCTGAGGCTGGCTTTTTACTAGGGATACTCCTGCCTATGCCTCCAGAGCCGCTGGGTATACAGGTGTGTGTCTCAGCACACTCCCATGATCCTGACTTTTCATATCACCTCTCAGGTATTCCTTTCTACTATGTAGATGATTATGTGTGCACGTTGTTACCCACGAAGAGACAAGCTATTAAAACACCCTCTGCAATACCACTTTCATTCTATGTGAAAAAGGTTTATGAAGAGAACCAAGGGAACTGGCACAGGGTCCACCCTTTAAAGTCAGCACTGACCCAAACCCACTGTCTTCATCTTCTCCCAAATGTCATCTCTTCCACGAGCCTTTCTGTATCCTCTCGACCCCATGGGTGTGTTCATGTCCCTCCCTTGCCACTTCTGAATCAAGATATCAAGTGGCATGTGGGTTCCTGCTGACACCATGGACTCGCTGATCAATGCTCTGTCCTGCACCTTATGTCCCCATGAGCAGGACTGGCACAGTGTAGATCTCCACCACCAGTGGGGTGGCATGAGGCCTGTCCCACAGTAGGTGGCTTCCAGGGACGGATAGAAAAAGCCAACCCGGGTTGTCGCCCTGCATTCCCTGAGGTCCCAGGTCCTCCCAGTGCAGCGGAATTTCCTGCTGTCCTAACACTGCCACCAGGTGGTCAAACAGTCCTGCATGCTGATAGGATCCTCGCACTTCCACAGTGCTGACCTCTATGCCTCCCAAGCAGGTTCTCCTGTCAAGTCCCCAAGCTACACGCTGTCATCAATACCTGCTTCCAATTGGGGCCCAGTGGCACATGCCTGTAAACCCACTAACCTGGGACCGAGGCAGGAGGATCCCTAGTTCAAAGCCAGTCTCAGCAAAAGGCTGAGCAACTAAGCAACTCAGTGAGACCCTGTCTCTAAATAAATTACAAAACAGGGCTGGGGATGTGGCTCAGTGCTTAAGTGCTCCTGGGTTCAATTCCCCGTACTCGCCACCCCTGGCCCCACCAAAAAAAGCAGAATGGTCACATTGACCTACCAGTCGTTTGAATTATGATGGCCATAAATTACAATTAAATAAAAAAGGATTAATTTGAAGAGAATCTCTTGGACACATTGAAAAGACACTGCATCTACCACCAGTGAATTCAGCAAATCTCAGACAAGAGAAAGAGAACATTTTCCTGCAGGGACCGCGAGGGCTTGTGGGGGACTGGCTGGAAGGGTTGCAGGTTGCAGAGGTTTCCAACCAGCTGTGACCTTTGCCCTGGGCACCACCTCATTCTCTGAAGAGCCCTAAGGGGAACGGGGTGCTCCCTCCAGGAACAGCCATCAGGGGACAGCAGAGTCCAGGAACCAGGCTCCAGGGCCGCCTGGGCACCCAGACTCCCAGTCTGGGTGGGCATGGCCACCTCACAGCCCTTGCCTAGGACCAGGGTGCTGGACGGTCCATGAACTTGGTGTGCAGCAGCCATTCTGGGAATTTTCTAAGTATCTCAGGAGGAATATAGGAAGGAAACCACTCAGGAAAAGCAAAGTACATCCTTCCACACTCCTGCCCCCAGCAGTTACTTAAGTTACCAGCTAAGCAAAAGATCTAGATTTTAGACCCCGAAGTTCACAACTGTTAGGGCTGGAGATGAGGTGTCCCCCAAAACCTCTTATGCGCACCCATGCAGGAATGTGCACAAGTGAATGACCAGCCAAGGAGCAGCCTAACAGGAATGGATGAAGGAAGGCAGGCAGGTCGCGGTGTGCCTGCAGGAAGTAGGTCACGGGGCGTGTCCTTGGGGTAACAGTTTGTCCCAGTGCCTTGATCTTGCTCCCTCTGCTCCCGGGATGCCTTGAGCTGAGACTCTTTCCTCTACTGCACCCTTCCACCAGGATCTGCCTCACCTTGGCTCAGAGATCTGGAGCCCACTGACCAGGTACTGAGCCTCTGCAACCCTGAGCCAAAATAAACTTGCCTTCCTCTAAATTGTTCTCCTTCTGGTCACAACCAGGAAACCCTGACATGAGGACCACTGCTGACACACATGTCGCTGGTTCCTGCCATACATTAGTCAACCATGTAATGATTGAAGGCCTGTGTCTGTTCAATTCTATATCATAAGTCCTGGGGAGGGGGCGCTGCTGGAGATGTGACCTTGGCCATCAAGACAGATGAACCAAACCTTCCTTTGAGAAATTCCAACTCCATGAATTCTTCAAAGTTATGACGATACCAACAGGTGGGTTTAGCTGGGTTTTTTTTTTTGTTGTTGAAGTTTTGGTACCAGATTGGAACACAGGGGTGCTCAAACACTGAGCCAGTACCCCAGCCCTTCTTTAAGATTTAGAGAGAGGCCCTGGCTGAGTTCCTTAGGGCCTGGCTGAGTTGGTGACACTGGCCTTGATCTTGAAATCCTATATCAGCCTCTCAAGTCATTGGGGTTATAGGTGTGAGGTCTGGCCCATTAGGTATTTTTATAAGAACACATATCATCAGTTTAAGCAATAAGCCAGTATTCTTTAACAGGTCAAGACACAGAAAACACATATTTGAACCACACCTCCATCTAAGACTTTGTGACATCCTTATTCTGATTTCCTTGGTAGATTGACTAGTTTAAGCTTGCAGGAAAAACTTTCTTTTGCGTTATTTCTTATACTAGCCAAAAAATAATGATATTGACATCTAACTTGCATTTAGCACTTTCCTCGTGCCAGGTGCTTGTTAGGAATGCCTGGCCTAGGAAGCCATTTGATCCATATGACAAACCTATGAGAGAGATATTTATTTAGACTATTTTATGTGACTACAACAAAATGCCACAGACTGGGTAATCTATAAAGAAGAAGAACGTCTTTCTCTCATTTCTGCAGGCTGGCATCAAGGTGCCTGTCTCTGGGGGGGGCCTTCTTGCTGCATCACAATGTGGTCAATGGCATCATCCCAGGTCAGAAAGCAGGCTTAGCTATCCCTTCCTCCTCTTATGAAACAACCAACACCATCAGGGGACACCACACATCTGACTTCACCTAACACTCATTACTTCCTAAAGGCCCCACCTCCAATTAGCATCAATTTGTGATTTTGGGGGTGAGTTTTCCAACGTCTGAAATTTTGCAGGACACATTTAAACCGAAGCACTATAATGATTCCCTGTAGCAGAAGTTCAGAGAGTTTAAGTACCAAGCAAGGCCACACAGCTAATACACAGCACAGTAGGATGTGAACTGAGAACATCTGGATCCAGACTCGAGGTAGCTGTTCATAACATCTTACTGATATCAAATATTGATGACATAATCTTCCAAAGAAAAGGAAACTTCCAGCAGGTGTGGTGTGTACACCTGTAATCCCAGCAGCTCAGGACGCTGATGTAGGAGGATGGTGAGTTCAAGGTTGGCCCCAAGAACTTAGCGAGGGCCTAAGGAACTCACTGAGAACCAGTCTCTAAAAGAAAAGAAAACGGGATGGGGATGTGGCTCAGTGTTTAAGTGCCCCTGTGTTCAATCAATGGTACCAAACTAAATAAATAAATAAAATAACCAAATAAAAAAACTTCCAGAGAGGATCAATGCACTGCCCCTCTTCTGAGTCTCTACCTTCAATCATGGGTGATCCGTGGCTGCCCCGGACTTGGTTTCCTCTCTCCATTTCTGAGGAAATGCCCAGTCACGTCACACCACCTTGATGTCTCAGAGCAGTCAGAATCGCTTTGCTGTTTGACTTGGGTTTTTCCTGAAAGAGCATCGCGGCAATCCTAACCTTTTCCTTTCTGGGCTCTGTCAATAAACCACCGCTTCTGTCACTTTTTCTAAAAATCCAATTGAAAATGTGTCATTTAATATTGAATCACCCAGGTGGCCCAGACTGAAAACCTCTGTCATCTGCCTCCCATTGCCCAAGGAGCTGGGTCAGGTGGTGAGACAGCTCCTTCTCTGTCCCTAGAACTCCTCCCACATCTCTGCCTCCATCTCTGGAGCAGCTCCAAGAGCTATTTGGCCCCCGCTTGCGGATCTCCAGCCCCTGCCTCCCAGAGTCACTGCCAGACCCAGCTTCCAGAGCCTGGCCCAGAGCAGGAGGGACAGAGGGGCGGCGCAACAGAGCAGAGGAGCCGCCCAGGAGTGGAGGCTGCTGCCTTCCCTCTCTGCTGGGGGAGGAGGCTGTGGGTATGTGGCCTCTCAGGGAGGAGGAGGCTGTGAGCCAGGTAGCAGAAAACCCAAAATCCCATCCTGGCAACCGGGGACCAGGCAGGCCACCTGGACAACAGTTGGTCAGGGGCCACTGGGGACACTGATGAGCCTGGGTTGCAGTGCAGCAGCACAGTGTTGAGACACTGCAGGTTCTGAGCAATTCCCTCAGCAGCCTCCATGTCCCCCTGTGTCACTGACTCGGGCCCATCAAGTCCGGGGACAGCAGGTCAGCCACGTGTGCAGTGGGATCTTCTGCACTGCTCTCCCAAGGGCAGGATATTGACCTGCTCTCCTTCAGCTGACAGTGTGGTCATGGGTACAGTGTTAGTTCCAGCCTCATCATTGATGAAACACAGTGACCATACCTAGAGTGCCATTGAGGAGACTCCCTGAGACAGTGTCTTTTGATTGTTGAACTGTTCCTTCCAGGTACGATGGCAAACTCCTCTCCGTTCAGTTACTCAGGAGGCTGAGTTTGGAGGGCACTAGTTCTACACCAGTCTCAGCAAAGGAGAGAGGCCCTCCGCAATTGAGCAGAGGCCCATTCTCAAAACAGAACAAACAGGGCCAGGAGGGGCCTTGGTTAAGCGCATTTGGGGTCCATCCCTGGGACCCTGAAGAACACAGAACAGAAGAAGCAAACACAGTGTTTTCTTCTTGGGAAAGCAGCTCTTTCATGGTCTCAGAGAGGAGTGGAGAAATCCTACTTCTGATTCTTTGTTGGGGAGAGTGTGACTTGGTTCCAGCTCTGAATCTTTAGTGACTAATTGACCTGCAAGAAGTTACTTGCACTGAGCCTCAATATGAGGATGAGAAAATAGGAAGCTGCCTCGTGTGCTGGGTTGCCAGGTGTGAGGCGGGTGGAGGCTCAGGACCTGCCACAGGAAGATGAAATGGCCAGGAGGGCAGGGATGTTCCCTCAGTCCCTGTTGTACTCAGAATGGAGTGTGGCCTGTCATCCTCGCTCTCTTCTCTCTGTGACTAGCTCATCCGTGTGTTTGTGAGTGACCAGCTTGTGACCCCCAAATTAAAGGCTCCCCAGGTGATACAGGTGAGTGATGACCCACACACCTGAGGACAAGCTCAGAGCAGTTGGCATAAGGACCCTGCAAGACATGTGGCAGCTAGGGAGGCCCTGCAAGCTCCAATGGCTCATCCACTGTCACACAGAGAGTCCAAGGAGGAGAAGGGTCTAAACCCATCTGCCTCCCACTCCTGCGAAGCTGCTCCCTAGGCCTTTGCTGAGCATGAAGGGAGGGTGTGTGGGTCAGCCACTCTCACTTGTGTCCAATGCCAGGGGAGAGGGCGACTCCAAGATGGCTCCCATTTTGTGTAACTGCCTCAGGTAAGGGGACCCCAGGAAGTGACCTCACTTCCTGGCAATGGAACAAAGAGAACTTGGAACCCTGGTAGCCAGGCACCCAGAGACCGGGCACAGCCCAGTCTGTTCAGTTGTGTGGAGAGAGCGATCCAGAGCCATGAGCTCTTGCTGTCTCCCGACGGTTTGCTGTGCAGACCTCAGGAAGGTCCTGAGCAGGGGCCTGTCCCGAATGTGGAGGCGCTGGTTCAGTGTCCGGCTCCCTCCCCTCTTTCGAAGGTTTAGGAGGAACTGGAGAATGAGACACAGTAATCCAGGGCAGGTGAGCTTAGGCTAGCCCCCCACTCTGAACCTGTGTTAGAGACCCCAGTGCCTCACAGCTGTGTGTGTGTCTGTGTGTGTGTGTGTGTGTGTGTGTGTGTGAGAGAGAGAGAGAGAGAGAGAGAGAGAGAGAGAGAGAGAGAGACAGAGAGAGAAGAGAGAGAAAGGGAGAGAGAAGAGGATGTCTTTGGATCTCACTTCATGATCCACCAGCATAATTTGTAGGTGGCCACTGTTTCCATATTGAAGTGTCCCCTTTGGTGCCCACACTAGGAGGAACAGAGCAAAGCTGCACCAGGGGACATGTCCAGCCTGGTGCAGACATTCAAGGCATTGGTGGTGGAGGACATCATCAATGGCCTGGTGCCTGCCCTGCAGAGGGGCAATGAGGCCTTTGTTCACGAATTCCTGCATACCTACCAGAGTCTGACCACCACCCACAAGCTGTTGGAACAGCTGTGCAGAAGGTGTGCCCCTTCTCCCCGCCCAGGGACCCGCCCCCTCCAGCATGTGTGGGAGGCCAGGCATCACTGAACCCCATCACTGTGGAAGGACAGACCACAAGGACCACCCTGCCTGGGTGTGGGCAGGACCAAGGAGAAGGAGCCCTGGCAGGTTGGCCTCAGGCTGGGGCCCAGGGCTCTGAACTTCTCCCTGGGCCTGTCCTCAAGCTGTGAGGCCTCAGGAAAACAGCTTCCACATTTGGGAAGAAAAGGAAAGTGTGGATCACTTCTGCTAGGGTCCGTGATTACCACGGAGCCAGACAGGGACCACTGGGATGCATGTGGGGACCTGGTCATGGAGACATAGAGGAAGAGGGTGGGGGGTCCATTCATCTCTCAAGGTAGCCTGTCACTCAGGAGGAGGGAGACACACCTCCCAGCCCTTGGGGCTCCGTGACTCTCTGAAGCTGGTCAATCTCACCAGGCACCTAGGAGATAAGGGGCCTGATTTGTAAGAGGTGACAACTGCCTGGCCTTCTCTAGGTATGGAAACCTCAGGGCACAAGAGGAGGAGGAGCAGCTTAAAGTGAAAAAGTGAGTGGTCTTTAGTCAGAGAGGGAGGGTCCCCTTCTCCTGATGGGGCACTTGGGAGGCTGGTGTAGAGGAGGCTGGGCAAAGCCAGGTCCACCCTGCTGTGACTCCCAGCAGAGGGCTTTGCCTGTAGCAGGACACAGAGTGGAGGGTCAGGGATCCAAGGAGCAGAGGATTGGCTGGGGTCACAGATCCAGGCCCTGTAAGGACCCCATCAACATGGCCGATACCTCGAGAGCACCCACACTCTCCCGAATGGAGATTGGACACAAGCTGGGGGACAACCGGCCACACACATCCCTCAGGATCACCCTCCTTGCCCAGTTCCCTGGGGGCTGACAAGCCACGCTGAGGGAAGCCCATCACACAGGGGGCCATGGGAAGGTCCAGCCTGAGGTGCCAGGTGCTGACAGCTGCCTGCCCACTCCCACTCCACAGCGCCCTCTGCTCCATCATCCAAATGCTGCTGCGTACACATCCTGAAGAGTTCCTTGGGGACCCAGGTCTGGACACCCTGAGGTGTCTCAACAACTTCCTGCAGCTCACCATGCCTGGGACGGAGCTGAGCCTCCAAGTGCATGGACTCCTGGCACAGATGGAGGACGCTGATCCCAGTGAGTTTGGGCCTGTGAGGAGGACACTGGGGTGGATGATAGTGTGAGGAAGCCTTGTGCTGTTCCCACAGGAACTGGTTTTTGTTCTGAGCCTCACAAGCCTGGTGGAACTGATCTGAGAAGACACCTGCCATGGGAGACGAGCTGCCTTACTCTCAGGGCAGGTGCTGGAAGCAAACAGGAAAGGCCCAGGGCAAGGCAGTCATGTTGGGCTCTTTCCTTCTGCAGCTGCAGTGCCACCAGAAGTGCCTCCAGCAGAAGAGCCCCAGTTTCCAGTGACAGAGCTCACAGCCATACCTGCTGAGCTGGGGGGAGATCCACCATCGAAACTGGAGAACAGATCCACTGGCGCACCATCAGCAGAGGGAGCAACAGGGCCTCCAGGGGTCACCGGGACACCTGGGGCCCAGGAGGCAGCTCAGCTGTCAGTCACCAACCCAGAGGATATTCACCCCTGCTTTTCTGGGCCTATGGAGTGCAAGAACCGTGTACACAGGTCTTGGAATGGATTCTCCTCCCTCTCTGGTGGCAGCAGTTGCAGATACCAAGAAACTAGAGGTGGAAGGTTCAGGAGGAGACAAGGCAAAGCCCACTCCACTCCTTCCTTGTTCCCAACAGAAGAGGTCTCTTTCCGTTGTAACAGCTATCCATAGGTAAGTGTCATGGTGACCTACATTCACACAGCCAGGTCTGAAGGACCCATTCCCACATCTTTGACAGCACCAGGTCACCAGGGGTAGACATTTGCCCAGCTGATGACAGAGCATTCCTTCCCACCTGTGTCCACCTCCACTCAGAGGCTGACATCGGATCCTGTTCACTGCTACCTTTCCTCCCCTTTTAATGTCCCTTTACTCTGTGGAAGTGGACAGGGTGGACCCCTGCCTGGCGGTGGAGTCCCTGCCCTCTCCCCTCCAGCCTCCAGGCCCCCAACCTTGCCTGTGAAGACAAACCCACTGAAACACGGGTCACATCTTCTGATTTTTGTGACTCCATCATTAACAACCTTCAGAGCTTTGATCCTCCTGAGAGCCGTGCTCACTGATGGTGGTTCCAGGGTGACGAGTTACTGAACCCACCTCCCTCCTCCAGCAGTGCACTGTGGGCCTGTCCTGGAGTGAGCCCTGTCCCCATCTGTGGTCCCTGGAAGGGTTAGTTCTCCACAGTCCTTCCTCACCTGCCTTCTTTTTCAGAGATGTACTGGGTACTCTCAGAACCTTTCCCCTTGTAGGTCACAGCTTCAAGCCACCTTGAGGACAGCAGCAGTCACTGGTGTCTGCCTGGACTGCAGTGTGTGCACACAGTGACGTGGAATCCACTTTCACAATATGTTTTCCCATAGAAAATGGGTCTGTTTCTTTATATATTAGTGTTTGGGTTATTTCTTCCAAATAGATTTTAGGATTCTAATGTAGGCTATATTTCTTTCTTGCAAATCTATTAATAAGATTCTTTTCATTTTTATTAAATTTTTTAGTATAATAAATCATTGAGAATTTTGTTGGAAATGAGAATTTTTCATAGGTTAGAAGAGAAACACTTGCACATTTGCCTTCTTTGTATACGGAAACTCTCATAATAAGCAGTGTGCAGGTTTCCAAATTATAAAATCATACCGTCTAGGAAGAAAGGGCCAGTGGCCTTCTGCTCCCTCACTGTGCCCCCAGAGCTACGTGTGTGGACAGGGCCCAGTGAGTTGGCCTTCGCCCTCCAGAATGGAGTGGCAGCCACGTGGGCACTCAGCCTGTGTCTGCCCCATGCTTTGGCAAACGTGCTTCACGAGTTTTAACTGTTTCCTACTATTCCTATTGGACTGAGTGTGTTTTTGTTTGGGATGAGTAACCATCAGCCTGTGAAACTCTCCTCACCCCTCCTTTGTGAATTTATTATAAAATGTGTCTTTCCCAACATGCAGCTCCAGCCCGCCTGCAGCCTCAGGAGCACATGGCGCCCTGTGTATTCCCCACTCCCACCCCCGGGGAACAGGCCTGCTGGCACCTGGAAACCCTCTTCCCTGCCTTACCCATGAGAAAGTGTCCCTCTCAGCCCAGCCTGGCCAGCTCTCCACACTTAGGCTGGTGATGTCCCTCCTAGGGCTCCTCTCCCCAGGTCACCCTGTGGCCTTCCCATTTCCACAGGCTAAGACCTGCTGAGGAGGTGGTGTCCCTGGGGCAGTCACCTCCTCTGCCTACTGGCCATGGAGGGAGCAGTGTGCCCCTCAGTCCAGTCACAGGTCCCACGGGTGCTCCTAGCATGGCTGCGAGCTGTGTCCAGCACCTGGTTCTGGTGTTGCTGAGGCTCCAGGATTTGCTCCTGACACACCCACTCAGGTCTTTGCCTGTTCTCACTGTGCAGTGGGCTCTCTCCCGGGCACCCCTGCAGACTGAAGGGCTCCATCACCTGCTGACTGGTGGCTCCCACTGGCCTGCAGCTGCACGGTGACCTCAGTACTCAAAGTCCCAGTGGAAGGTGCGTCTCTGGATGGTGATGTCCACCAGTCCTGGACTCATCTGCCCAGCCCCCTTCTCTCTGTGGGTGTCCTCCCACCTCTTTAGGGCAACACTGCTGATTGCCATGTTGTCCAGTTCACCCTCCTCTACCCTTCCAGCGGCCTACGTGAGGTGCCTGATGACTTCAGAACCATCACCTGTCCAGCAGGCTAGGATGTTCCCCTGAGGTTCTCCACAGGCTGTGCGGGGTTTGAGCCTCTCCCCGGGGCCTCACCGCCTGCACCCATCCGTGTGTCTGGTGTCACGTTTCCATAGGGGCAGCAGGCAGGGTGGGCACCCCAGCTGGGGTCCACGCTCCATCCTGCGAGGTCCACACCCTGCACTCCAGCTTACTGCTGCCTCTGCTGCCACTAGGAGCACCTTGGCTCAGGGACAGCAGCGTCACCACCGCTCTCCAGTGAGGCAAGGGAATCCTCGGCCATCATCCTTTACAGCATATTGCAGACCCCTGACCTTCTACACATGGATATGGGTTTTGAATCAGCTTGTGATGGTCCCAAAAGGAGACCGTGCACTGACAATGTGCTGTATGTGCACGTCATCTAGCCTGGTGTGACTGCTGTGCAGCAGCAAGTGCCACCAGAAGGAGATCTGACCGAGCCAGGGCTGCCCACCAAAGTCTGAGCCTCAGGTTCTCATTAGCAGATGGCAGACATGTTCCCTCTCCTGCCCTTGTGAAGATGAAGCAGGACCCAGTGGGCACTGTAGACCCAGGCTTCTCACCAGCTTTGTGCAGAAGCACCTGGCCAGGTGCTGCCCGGGGTTCCTGAGCTGCCCTACGCTGAGCAGAACACCCAGTGCCAAGAGCCTTTTCTCTTCACAGCCTTGGAGTGATGGCCCCTTCCCCCGGGTCCAGGTCTGCTCCACTGTGCTTGCAGCCTGGGAGGGCAGCATCCACTTCCCACGGGCACCTGGCTAGGCCCTGTTTGGAGGCGGGCTCCAGGCAGCCAAGGTGCTGTGCAGACTGCCGTAGCTACGGGCAAATGCCGCCACCGTGCGGTGGCTCCACATAGTGCAGACCCAGCATGGGCGGCTCCCTTAACACCTCCAAGTCCACCTAGGGGTCCACAGTTCCATGCTTCTAGGGACCTGGATGGCGCCTCCTGCACTTGAGCTCTGAGCATGACCCAGCCCAGCTCCTGGGCATGGCCAGCCTTCAGCACCTGTGGAAGCCTCTACAGCATTTGTGATGCAAATTTTTTTCATTGCATTTTAATTATTAATTAGTAATAAAATTTCATGCCAATCAGGGCACAGTGGCACATGCCTTCAGTCACAGTAGCTTGGGAGGCTGAGGCAGGAGGATCATGAGTTCAAAGCCAGCTGCAGCAAAAGTGAGCTGCTAAGCAAATCAGTGAGACCCTGTCTCTAAATAAAGTACAAAATAGGGCTGGGGATGTTGCTCAGTGGTTATGCACCCCTGAGTTCAATCCATGGTACCAAAAAGAAAATTTAAAAAAAAAGAGAGAGAGAAGAAAAATTTCATGTTGACTCATGGAAAGTGGCAAGTCAAACCTTGTGCCAGGCTATGCCACCCTCCACATTGTGTAGCTGCAGATATATTCCCCAGCTGAGCAGGAAGGTCCTGTAGGGCAGGACACACACACACACACACACACACACACACACACACACACAGAGTCCACCCTGGAGAAGGTGAGCTAGAAGCTCCTGGAAATGAGGCCCAGGAAGGACACTGAGGATGCTGGGTACTCAGAGGAGGCTGCCTTCCCTGGGGCAGTGCCCCTGAGGGTTAGGGATGGAAGATCCAGGGTCAGGCAGAGCGGGTGTCTCTGGAAATTTCATCTCATTTAGACCTCACATTCCTCAGCTGTGAAATGGGCCAGCAGCCCGGTCCCACGGTGGTAGGAACACAAACTGAATGTGGCGGCCTGTGAGTCCCCTGCCCGCCTTATTCTAAAGTAAGGGCAACAGCTGTTCATCTGTGGAAGACACAAGGAGGAACTAGAGGAGTGGAGTGTTCAAGTTCAAGAAGCATGTTCATCTCTTCCAGAGTCTAACACAGGCTGGGTGGAGACTCAGTGGTAGAGTACTTGCCCAGTCTGTGTGAGGCCCTGGGTTCCATCCTCAGCACCACAGGAAAAAGTAAGTAAATAAACAAACAAATAAATCAATGAATAAGATAAAGTATCATGAACCCAGAGGGGCTTCATCCTGAGCTGCTTCTCCACATTGTTGGTGTGTTTCTTTTGAGAGGATCTCACTGATTTTCCAAGGTTGCCTTTAAATGTGAATCCCTGAGTCCTCAAGATGCTGCAAGGCAGGCCTGTTAGTAGGTCCAGCTACGTGGAACTTGTCACAGGACTTGAAACTGGGCCTTGACCTTTGGGGTGGACTCTCAGTGATGGTCACTGTTCAAAGTGATTCATGCATATTGCATGCTGGGTAAGTCCTGGAAACATACCCTCTGAAGTCGCCACGAGCCAGGGAGCATTTTCAGGACTAGGCCTTTGAGGATCACCCTTTAAAAGGCCCTGGGATTGTCAGACTCAGAGCCCCAGGTGCGGCCTGCCTGACGGGGGGCAGGTGCTGCGGGAACCGCCCACTCCTGCCTGCTACCATGGGGCTCTGTTTGGACGCTCAGCATGTCAGAGATCCTACCAGATACACTGCCGACACGTTACCTGAAAAAAGACAGCCCACACCATCGTGCCCTAGAGGTACATGCAGCTCTCAGGGCAGGGCGTGACTCAGGCATGAAGAGGTGACTTGCAGATCCTGTGACATCCTACCGGTAGCATGCCTGAAAGTGGGATCTAAGCCCAGGACACTGCCACACTGGGGTGGAGACAGGACTCCAGGAGAGGAGGAGATCTGGAAGATGCTGAGCCTGCCCAGCTGAGGGAATAGTGGCAGAGACCAGAGTCCATGCAGCACTCTGTCTGCCAGGGTGACAGCAGCAGGAACGGCTCTGTATCACTGTGTCCCTGCAGGGCCCTCTTCCCTCCACAATAGGCACTGCAGTGCAAACTCTGACATCTGCCAAATGGGCATGAAATGTGCATCCCCATTACACAGATAGGGAAACTGAGGCTTGGTAATGCTCCCCTCTGCCAAGCAGATGACTGAGTCAGGGTCTGAATGCTAGTCTGAGAGGCTCAGTCGGGCCCAGCAGATGAGGGAGTTGCACCAAAGGCCATGCCCACCCTCTGCTCCGCACTTCCATGGTCTGCTCCTCGTGTCCACAAGTCAAAAGTGCATTTAGGACCCTGTTATGGTGTCGATGGGAATGTCCATGACAGGCACGAGTGTTGAAGACCTGTCCCCTCTTCAGCAGTGCTCAGAGGCGGAGCCCTCAAAAGTGAGTGGATCACAAGGGCTCTGACCTCATGGGTGGATCAATCCATTGATCAGTTTGTAGGTGAATGATGATTGACAGGTGGTAAAACCACAGGAGATGGGATCTAGTTGGAGAAGCCGGTCATGGGGCACGCGCCCTGGGGACCACAGCTTGTACCCACACTTCCTTTTCTTTTCCCCCTCCCTCCCTCCCTTGCTCCATGCTTGTCACAGGCCTATTTGTTCTTTGGCAGCTTCCCTGAGAGACCCGTGGCCCTGCACATGGGACTTCTCCCTTTTTCATTCCTGGGACTTGCATCAGGACACACAGGGAGCACTGGGAGGTGACAGAGGAACTGAGTAGCTGATGTCCTCACCAGGCAGAATGGAGGAAGCAAAGAGGCAGAAAGAAGAGGCATGTAACGAGTAAAGGATTTATGGGTAAAGAAATGTTGTTGAGCCTGAGACTCGAATGTTCTTGAGGACAGGTTACCAGAGAAGAAAACAGGCATGGACTCCCCAACCCCAAACCAAACCACTACAGGGAGGGGCCCAAGAGAGAGGAGGGGCACAGAGCAAGTCTTCAGCTGGATCACTTGGAAACATCTGGAAAGGCGGCAAGATTTAAGGCCTGATGGGAGCAGCAGGGTCCCTGACACACCCAGGTGTAACCTGCATCTTCCTGTGATCATGGACCTATGTCCCTTGGTCACTGTCGCTGACTAAACTAGAACACAGCAGAGGACAGCGAGCTACCTGCAGTCAGCAACTGTCTGTTCATGTCACTTGTAACAGGAAAGTACCAGGCACAGTAGATGCTCCCTAAGTAACACACGCTCCGTAGACTGGAAAGAACGAATGAGAATAAGGTACACTCATAGATTATTGATGGGACCAGATTTGTGCAACTACTCTGGAAAGTATGGAGATTCCTCAAAAATCTTGGAATGGAACCATCATTGGTCCCATTTAACCCACTACTCAGTATATATCCAGAGGGCTTTAAATCAACATAATACTGTGACATAGCACATAAATATTTGTAGTGGCAAAATTCATAAGAGCTAAGTTATGAAGTCAACCTAGATACCTTCCCACAATGAATTGATAAAGAAATGATATATACACAATGCATTATTACTCAATCATAAAGAAGAATGGCCTTATGACATTTGCCAATTAATGGATAGATCTGGAGACGATCATGCTAAGTGAAATAATCCAATCCCCCAAAACCATAGAGTGAATGTTTTTTTTCTGATATGTGGAAGCTAACTTACAATAAGCGGGGAGAGGAAGAATGGAAATTAGGTAGATTAGTCAAAGAGGAATGAAGGAAAGGGAGGAAGGATGGGAAAAGAAAAGACAGCAGAATGAATCTGAAATAATATACATCCATGAATATACCACAGTGAATCTTACCATCATGTATATCCACAAGATATTCATTTAAAAAATGACTGAATATATGGCAGAAAGATTATTAGAGGGAAGGAAACAGGAGTGGGAGGAGGGAAAGGGAATGATAGAACATGATAGATCCTGTTTTTATAATTATATCAAAATGGATTATACTGTCATATAATTTAAAAGAACAAATAAATAAAAAATAGAAAAAATCTAACAATGGGCTACAGATTAGCTTGATCTAAAAGCCATTGTCGAGGTCTTAAGCCCCCTTGCCCTTCTTGACCAGCGGCAAGGGAAGGGGACGCTCCCCAACAAGGTCAGACTGGGATAGGTATGGCCGACTGACCGCCTGCCCTCCAGGTGGAGGACAATCAGAGGCGTCAGGGAGACCAGTCACAGCAGGAACTCATTTATTGAGGAAGTCACACAGCTTTTATGTAGGGTGGGGGCTACGTGGGAACCAATCAGCTTAAAGGTCAGCAAGGCAGGGGGGTTCACGCAGGCGAGAGTCCCATTGGACTATATGGCAAGCACGAGCTGATCACGTTCACGGAACTGTTGTTAACCAATCCCTGATGGTGGTCCGGTTTATTGTCATTAACTTTTGAAACCGCCTTTGAGACCTTGATCCTGCTCACTCACCAGGAAGTAAGGAGCCAGCCTGAGTTAGTTAACGTGTCATTAGACCCAACAAGCCATTTCTTCTAAAACTTCTTATTGTTCAAATGTTTCTAATATAATTTTTACATTGACTCTGAGTTATCAGTCATTTCCCCATTCACTGTGACATCATATGAAACTGACTGGAGTAGATGCAGCCCCAGCCTTGAGTGTCCAGGAATCTAACTACAGCATGATTGATCAACAGTGTCTTCAGGAAGAAAGCCTTCTGCAGTTTCTTACAAGATAAGAGTGGACTAAATATATGAAAGATAAGTCACAATCAAGATGGAGTCACTTGTGTTAAACACACACGCATGGGGCTGGGGAGATAGCTCAGTCAGTAGAGTGCTTGCCTTGCAAGCATAAGACCCTGGGTTCTATCCCCAGCACTGCAAAAAAAAAAAAAGAAGTTTCCCTTTTCGCCGTTTCCATAATGTAGTGGTCATCACGTTCACCTAACACACATGCACACACACACACACACATACACAAAACAACTAAGAAAAGCCAATAGGTTACAAAGAAAGGGTTTTTATGCAGGACTACCTGATAATGATCACAAAAGACTACTAAAATCTAAAGTTTGTCCTGGGTTGACTGGGACCTGATCTAATAGCATCACTATATTCTTTGTTCTCCAAAACCCTGGCAAAATGTTACTAATTTTTGTAATGATAATCATTTTGGGGGAAATCATATTTTGCTTTTTTATATTGGTGTATAATTATGATTTCATGTCTATGTTTATTTTTATTTATTTATTTATTTATACTAGGGATTGAATTCAACCACTGAGTCACATCCAAGTCCTATTTTATATTTTATTTACAGACAGGGTATAATGGAATTGCTTAGTGCCTTGCTTTAGCTGAGGCTGGCTTTGAACTAGCAATCCTCCTGCCTCAGCTTCCCAAGTCACTGGGATTACAAGCATGTGCCACTGCACCCAGCTCATGTCTGTTTATTATACTTTTCTCAATCAGCCCAAACTGAGACTCAAATACCACTCATAGGATTCATCTACTGACACTCCTATTTTCCCATATACCTCTTAATCATCATAATGCTAAACATCCTTAATGGTCCCTGCAATTGCTAGTCCACAGCCACAGACACAAATCCAAATAAATACAATTTTCTCATACTGGACAAAGGTGCCAAAAATATGCAATAATGGAGAAAAGATAGCCTCTTCAACAAATGGTGCTGGGAAAACTGGATATCCATATGCAACAGAATGAAACTGAACCCCTATCTCTCACCCTGCACAAAACTCAACTCAAAATGAATCAAGATCCTTGGAATCACACCAGACACCCTGCATCTTACAGAAGAAAAAGTAGGTCCAAATCTTCAACTTGTTGGCTTAGGATCAGACTTCCTGAACAGGACCACCATAGCACAAGAAATAAAAGCAAGAATCAACAACTGGGATAGATTCAAACTAAAAAGCTTTCTCTCAGCAAAGGAAACTATCAGCAATGCAAAGAGAGAACCTACAGAGTGGGATAAAATCTTTGCCACTCATCCTTCAGATACAGCACTGATTTCTAGAATATATAAAGAACTCAAAAAACTCTGGACCAAGAATATGAATAACCCAATCAACAAATAGGCTAAGGAAATGAACAGACACTTCACAGAAGATCTACAAGCAATCTATATATATATGAAAAAATGTTCACCATCTCTAGTATTAAGAGAAATGTAAATCAAAACTACCCTAAGATTTCATCTCACCTCAATTAGAATGGCGATTATCAAGAAGACAAGCAACAATAGGTGTTGACGAGGATGTGGAGAAAAAGGTACACTCATACATTCCTGGCAGGGTTGCAAATTAGTGCAGCCACTCTGAAAAGCAGTATGGAGATTCCATAGAAAGCTTGGAATGGAACCACCATTTGACTCAGCTATCCCACTCCTTGGCCTATACCCAAAGGACTTAAAATCAGCATACTACAGAGATACAGCCACATCAATTCACAATAACCAGATTGTGGAACCAGCCTAGATGCCCTTCAATTGATGAATGGATAAAGAAACTGTGGTATATTACTCTGCCATAAAGAATAATAAAATTATGGCATTTGCAGGCAAATGGATTAAATTGGAGAATATCATGCTAAGTGAGATAAGCCAAACTCAAAAAAACCAAAAGATGAATGATCTCGCTGATAAGCGGATGATGACACATAATGGGGGTGGGAGGGGGTAAGAATGGAGGAAGGAGGGACTGTATAGAGGGAAAAGAGGGGTGGGAGGAGTGGGGGAAGGGAAAAAATAACAAAATGAGTCAAAAACTATTACCCTATGTAAATGTATGATCACACAGATGGTATGCCTCTACTTCATGTCCAAACAGAGAAACAAGATGTATCCCATTTGTTTACAATAAAAATAAATTTAAAAAAATTAAGAACAAGAGAGGGAGTAAATTTTCATCTCAGAGAGATTGAAGAGGGCTTGGAGCAGGAGCAGATTGCAGTCAGTGGAAGAGCCCAGGCTGAACCTGTGTGAAGCCCTGGGTTCCAATCCCCAGCAGCAGAAGCCAAAAGGAAACACAAGAAATAAATACCACACATTTTTTATCAGAAAGGAATTTGGAGAGCCCAGCATGGTGGCACAGGCCTGTCATCCCACTGAATTAGCAGGCTGAGACAAAGGACCACAAGTTCAAGGCCAGCCTCAGCAAATTACGGAGACCCATCTTACAATTAAAAATAAAAAGACTGAGGATGTATGTGGATTAGTGGTACAGAGCCCCTGTGTTCAATCCCTGCAGGAAAACACAAAACAAACTCGCAAATGAGTTTGGGGAGACATATTCATCTATTGAATGCCTATAGTAAGGTAATTCCAATCTTGATTTCTTTTTCTTTCTTTTTTTTTTTTCTCAGGGAGGGTCCTTTTTAGTGTCCAGATTTGTTTTTTTTTGTTTGTTTGTTTGTTTTGGCAGTTCCCATAGGCACTCCAAGATAAGTAGGTAAACTTTAAACAACTTCCAGAACTGTATTTTTGTCTTTGTAATCACTTGATTTTCAAGACAAGGATAGTTTCCTTGAGTTGCCAGAATAGTCACCTGTCCATGACAGTGTACTGCTTTTTATATGTATTTTATATGTTATTTTATTTTTTGCTTGACTTTTATTATTTTCTTTTATTATTTTGTTTTCTTTTGTGATGTTAGGCTGGGGAAGAAACTCAGGGCCTTGTGCACACTCTGCAAATGATCTTGATCACTGGACCATACCGTTAGCCCTTCTCCTTTATTTTCTCTTTTGTCTCCCCCAGGACCTAAACCCAGGGAGGGCCTCAGACCTGTGAAGGTCAGGAAAAATCCTCTCCCACTGAGCTCAACATCCCAGCCCTCATTTTATCATATTTTTGTTTTTGTTTTATAAAACATTAAATTTATTCAAAGTGTTAAAAATTTATCTCTCCCCTCCAAAATACTTTATGATAAAAAAATATATTTTCTTAGTCACTGTACAAGTTTCTGATTCCTTTTCCTAACATTTTATCATCTTTTACTTGCCCTTGTGCATCAGGGAACAGATGTTTACCTCAGAGAGAAATCCAAAGATTTCCTGTTCTAAACCTAGAGTGGGTTGTCCTTGAAATATCTGAATAAAATCTTTCTTTATGAGTATGTGGTTCCATTTTTACCTCCCATAGAAAAGATGTGAAACAAACAGACATTGCATTCAGTCACAGTCTAAGTAGAAACCAAAAAGTTAAGTCAAAGGCAAAATTATCAACCAAAGTCCTTGCCTTTGGAGGGCATTTGATAGGTACATTACTAAGAATTCAATATTGTAGCACAGAGCATGGGATTGGGATTTTGTCTCATGAGTTTGATGAATGAAATCCATAGAAACAGGGGTGGGAGCAAAATAACAGGATTTATTAATGTAATAAAAGAAAGCAGTGCTCCCAAAGGGGGAAGCGTCCCAACACAGGTATCCCAGAGAGTGACAAGTGATGGATTGACTGATTGTCTGGGGATTTGTATGTAACTACAAAGTGAAGAAACTAACCCTCTACCCAAACCTGGGTAAGGTATTCCATGTCCAGGAGCTCTTCACCCACCCACTCTATGGTCCAATCAGGTTATCCTCCTCCCCTTGTATGGTGAGAGTCTGGGTACCAGGCAGTAGAGGTCTCATTATCATTTAGCCCATACCCCAACCCTCACCTCATGTAGTTCATACCTGGGAGTTGACCAACTCCCAAGGATACACTTTTCACATCACTATGAAAATCTCAGTTTCCACAGAGTGAAGCCCCTTTGGTGCATACAGCTATGTGCACATCTATGTGTTTCTGATCTGGTGGCAAAATGAGATCACAAGTGGGATGTTCACAACCTACCAGTCAGCTTAAAAATAACCACTGATTGGGAAGAAGTAGGAGTCAGCTGTCAATTATTTTCAGTATGCAAAGAAATGCACAGATGGTCCTAGGACATGAGGGCGCAGGGATCCATCCAACTAAAGCAAGTCCCCTATCAAGTCTGAAACATGTGTCCCACCTTCATCACTTCTAAGGCATCTGAGACTCAGCCTCCTACAGCCTAGTCATGGTGTTTGTGCCTCCATCTATCTCCAGAACACTTTTTTCATCTTGTAGAAACCTGAATACCAACCTTTCCTCATCTGCCCCTGCCTAACAGTCCCCACAGAGCATTAATCTGCTCTCTGTAGGTCTCACCCACAGAAAGCAATGACCCTAGAAACATTCCTCCAAGTGAAGGAAGTCAGCTGTCAAGGGACCCAGAAGGTAGGACAATCCAATATCTATGACCTACCCAGATTCAGTAGATCCTGAAGACTGAAGTCCATCAGTGGTTGCCAGTGGATATGGGGCAGGGTGTCTCTTTTAAAGGCAAAAGAAGCATCCTGGAATAGGGTGGCAATCATGCCTGGTCACAATGCTGCATGTCTATCATCTCAGTGACTTGGAGGCTGAGCTAGAAGGATTGCAAAATTTTACTTTTATTTTGAGAATTATTAGTATTAGTATTACCTTTATTATCATTATCAGTACTTTGGTAGCAGATATCAAAACCAGAGGTGCTAAACCACTGAGTCATATCCCCAGCCCTTTTAATTTTGATACAGGCCTGAGCCACCATGCCCAGTAGAAATTTTTATTTTTATTAAAAAAAAAGGAGGAATGAGGATGTGGTTCAGATTCCCTGGGTTCAAGCTCCAGTACCTCCTCCAAACAAAATGTGTGTGATGGTCATGTGGGTGGGGGGACAGTCCCAAAATGTATAGCTTATATTTAAAATCACATACAATGATCACTTAACAGACCAAAAAAAAAAAAAAAAAAAGAAAATGAAAAAAGGAAAAACCACACACACCAGACCAACTGGGCACACAGTAGTTCAGGAGGCTGAGGCAGGAGACAGAGCACAAGTTCAAAGCAAGACTCTGGAACTTAGCAAAACCTAGACTCATCAACTTTGCAAAGTTCTGTCTCTAAATAATTTTTTAAAAAAATAACAATGAATAACAATCATACCTGTTCTCTTGATATCTGGTTGGATGGTATGACAAGAGCCAATTCACAGATTCTTTACCCAAGTCCATTAATTCTGCCTGGGTGTGTGGCAGGTATGTAGTACACTATGTGACAATTAGATGCCCACTGCCTGCCCATCAGAAGTTCATGTCTTCTCATGTTTTACCTTCTCTTGCAGCATTGGAAGATCTTGCAGTGGGGCTTTCTCTTCAGGCTCCTCTTCAGATTCCATTATCTCAGTCTTGGAGGCCATGGACCAGCCTGGCTCACATACCTTAGTCTCTAAGTTGTGTACATATCACTCCAAAGTTTCCTGCTTCTCTTGGAGAGTGTGGAGTTGGGTGGTGTCTGGCAGAGCCTGGTCCATGTTCACTCTCAGAACAGTGAGATATGTCCAACCCACTTGTCCTGCCACCTCCCAAGTAGCACTATCTTGGAGATTGGAACTAAGTTCTTGTAGAGCTCACTGATGACCCATCCACCATATGCCAATTCTCCACAGGAGCCATGTCGATATAACTCCTTAGGAAAGTGCCTTTCCTCTTGATGAAGAGAGTTTCCCCTCCCACCTGGGCTATAGAATGTCAGGCACTGCTGCCATTGGTTGCCTTTCTATTCTAAGAACCATTTTTCCCCTGGATATTAGCTCTGAGTTGCCTTCTAGATTTTCTGTACCTCAGTTTGCCTCTGTAAAAATGCTGATTTAATTCACACTTGAATAACTGATTCAGTACTGTGGATTTATCTGAGCTGCCATCTGAGATGTCCTCAAGATTCTTGCTACTGATTTCTAAGAGAATTCATGATTTTGTTTTGTTTTGCTTTGTTTGCTATTTCTTTCACTGAATATGTTTTATATGCCTTTTGCCTGTACCTCATTTCCTATGTTTAACTGAGTAATTGTAGGTTTGGTCTATAATTGGATCCCATTAGTCTTGTATGATGTAGGCATGGGGTTTTTTAAAAATTTTTTAATTGTTATGATAAATCATCAAACTTGTGTTCAAGTTCTGATATCTTTTTCCACTTGATCTAGTCTATTGGGGAAGCTTTCAGCTGATTTTTAATTTATCTTTTGAACTTGTCATTTCTAACATTTCTGCTTGGTTCTTTTTCAGAATTTCCTTTTTCTGCATAGTTGACTATGTATTTGGGTCCATTTTAAATTTATTGATCATTTTAAAAAACTATGAATTATTTTTTCTGCATTTATCCACTTCATTATCTTGTATTCAGATACTAAAGAGTCATGGACCACTGGAAGATACATATTGCTTTGTTCTTTTTAATCATTTTTTAATTTTCTATGTTGAGATTTGTGCCTGTTGGGATGTGTATCTCTTTCACTTTTGCACAAGGAACTTCTTAGCAGCCTATCTTCAAGTGCTCAATTTCCAGCACTGCTTACAGAAACAACTCAAGGTCACAGTAACACAAAGACAAACCTGACATAAAAATAGAGTAAAAGTCAAAACCAACAACTATATCACCAATGACGATAGAAAAAAGGAGCAAAATTAATGCAGAATAAATTAATGATAAATAAAGTTGAAAGCAATAATAAAATGATAAAAAGAAGGTTAGGAGGAAAATGGAAGTGGCCGAGTCTGCGCGGGCCAACCTTCTGCAGTCTTGGCCGCTGCTCATCCACAGGAGGGAGAGTGCAGAAGCCCCACAGGTCCAGGGAGTGCGCCCTGAGGAGCAGGCAGCCAACGCTGCAGGTTGGATGGAAAGAGGCTCAGCAGGAGGGCGGTGCAGATGTCTTTTTAGCTAGAATGGTGCTGGCAGCTGTGGTCAGTGCCAGAGTTCCGAAGCAGGAGAGGAGCCACAATGCAGAAGCCCCTGCTGACTGCCACATGCACAAAGCAAAGTCATCAGAAGCCCTTCAATTCAAAGGATGAATCCTTGGTACATGAAGAAAGCTTTTAAAGTCATGAACGAATAAGAAGTCAAAATTTGCTGTGTGATTCACCATTGTGGCAGAAGACATGGAAATCTCAACTCACAGAGTGGTACTGGTCACCTGCCATCCCTATTTTCATGCTGTGTTTACAGGTGAGAAGAGAGAGAGCTGAGCAAAGAGAGTTCAGACAAAAGAGGTGGACAGCTCAACCCTGAGAATTCTAATTGATTATGTTTTCACTGCAGAAATTCAGGTTACAGAAGAAAATGAACAGGTACTTCTCCCAGCAGCTGGTCTGTTACAGCTACAGGATGTGAAGACTTGCTGTGAATTCATGGAGTCCCAGCTTCACCCTGTAAACTGCTTTAGTTGATATGCTCGCATGCACAGATCACCTTAACAAGGCCAACACCTATGCAGGACAACATTTTGCAGATATCATATTTAGTGAAGTTTCTCAAATTGGGCATTGAACAAGTGTGCAGCTTAATCTCAAGTGACAAATTTACCATTTCCTAAGAAGAGAAGGTATTTGAAGCAGCAATAGCATGCATGAACCACAAGGATGTGAGGCAGCAGTTTATGTCTCCACTGATCAAACATGGTAGAATTGGTTACGTTTGCTTTCTCAGGAGTATTTTGTTCAGAGGGTTGAAGAGGAGGCATTGGTCAAGAACAGCAGTACTTGCAAAGATCACCTCATTGAAACTACAAAGTATCATTTGCTGCCAAACAGAGCAGTGGATATTAATGAAGAGCTTCCAGACTTGGCTAAGGACACCATGAAACTTCCAAAATTGATGGTGATGGTTGGGGGCCAAGCACCAAATTCTATTCGAAGTGTGGAATGTTATGACTCTTAGGAAGAAGGATGGCACCAAGTGGCAGAATTGCCTTCCGGAAGATGCTGGGCAGGCATGGTCTACATGATTGGGCTTGTTTTTGCTGTTGGTAGCTTTAATGGCTCATTAGAAGTTCACACAGTGAATTCCTATGACCTGATGAAGGACCAGTGGACCACTGTTACTAACATGTAAGCCCAGAGAAGCACTTTGGGAACAGCCTTGTTAAATGGATTTTTATATGCAGTGGGAGGCTTTGAAGGGAGTACAGGTTTATCATCTGTGGAAGTATATAACATAAAGTCTAATGAATGGTTTCATGTAGTACCAATGAACATGAGGAGGAGCAGTATTGGTGTGGGTGCTGTTGGAGGTTAGCTCTATGGAATTAAGAAGGAGCTTCATGTTAGTGTCTAAGCACAGTAAAATGCTACAATTCTACAAGAAATGAATGGACCTGAATAGCAGAAATGAGCACCAGAGGGAGTGGAGCAGGTTTTGGTGATTAAACCACTTATTTTATGCTGTAGGAGGTCATGATGGCCCTTTAGTATGAAGAGTGTTGAAGTATGTGATCCCACCACAAATGCCTGGAGACTGGTTGCAGATATGAACATATGCAGAAGAAATTCAGGAGTTTCTGCAGTTAATTGTCTGTTATATGTTGTTGGAGGGGATGATGGTTCCTGTAACTTGGTATAGGTAGACTTATAACCCAACAACAGATAAACGGACAGTGGTGTAATCTTGTATGGGCACAGAGAGAAGTTATTCAGGGGTCAAAATTATTGATAAACCATGATGAGCCTGAAGCACATTTTCAGCATATTTACACATAATAAATGAGCTTCAACAACTATTTCTGAAGTGACTGAGAATCTAGCATTTCCCCACTTGTAGTTGCACTTTCTCAGCAGAAGATGAAATAGTTTGCCATTACAGGCTTTGGAGACTGAAGATTATTTTTGGTAGAAACACCGTGTGGGCTATTTTTGCAATGAGCAGCAGCTGACTAAATTTTAGTAAGAAAAATAGACGGCAGTACTTATTCTGTAATCTTTAGCTAACAATTGCTTTCATAAAGACTAGTTCTCATCAGCCTGGAATGACTATGGGTCATTTTGTGAAGGAGGACTAATGTGTATTCTTGTAAAATTAAGTTTTATTATTATTCCTTCTCCTGAAAATCAGTATACTTAGGAACTAAAACTCTTTGAAGAGGTATTAAAATCTGCACAATTATACAAAATGATTGAGGAATAAAACTATTTGTTTTTATAAATATCTTTGATTGGCCAGGCACATGCCTTTAATCCCATAGGCTTGGGAGGCTGAGGCAGGAGGATCACAATTTCAAAGTCACCCTCAGCAAGGATGAGACACAAAGGAACTCAGTGAGACCCTGTCTCTAAATAAATATAAAATAGGCCTGGGGGTGTGGCTCAGTGATCGAGTGCCCACGAGTTCAATTCCAAGTACCAATAAATAAATACATAAACAAATAAAATCTTTGATTTCATGAATAGAGTAAATTTTGTACATATAAATGTGTGTTGGTATGCTTCCTTTAAATGTTTGAAGAGATATTTGAAACTTGATTATACTATTTATATATGGCACAGTACTTTGAATTATGCCAGTATTACATTGTAGAACAGTTGTATTTTTTGATATTTAACAATGCTTAACACTTTAAGATGCCACTTTTGAGGAATGAAAATGGTGCAATACACTGGAATAGGAGTGATGCCAAACTTTTAAAAATAAAGTATAAATTTTGCTTTATTTATTATTTGGTTTAATCTTGGTCATTGTTTGGTATTTTTAAATTTTTTCTTAAAGCAACACTTGGCATGAACATAAATGCAGGTTTTGATGAATATAATAAATGTATGGAATTCACCTGAATTTGCATGGTCTTAAGAACTTTTTTGGGGTATATAAATTTATCTGCTATTAACAGAAGAGAGTTCTCTGAGAGGAGCCATTTTGAAGCTGAAGAAATGTGCTGGAATTTTTTGAGGACCATTAGCCATGACTTTTTGTAGTGTCTCATTCCTTATGTTTTTTTTACATCTCCAACACCCTTCTGCTTTTACTGTCCCCAACATGTTCTCTCCTCTTCCCCTTTTGAACTCTCAGCTTTGAAACTTTGTACCTTTTGTATCATTCCTCTCTTTCTGTTTGGTTCATGTTCAACTGTGGTATTATGCCCTGCTAATCTGTGCTCATCATGCTATCTTCATGCACTTGTTTCATCCATCAATTTCACTTATTTGGAGCATCGCTGTGCTAGTATCTGTGACACTGGCCTGCAAGCTGCATCCTCCAGGGGCTGATAAAAGCACCCTTGGCCTTGTCACACAGGGCCTTTTACCACACAGGCAGTAGTCAGGTCAAGTGAATGAACCCTTATGTGAAGACAGATTGGCCGGATACCTCTGCATCTCCTGGTCAGTTCAAGGGCCCCTTGGAAACTCAAACCTAGAGAATTTCTGAGAGTAGCCTAGTGGTAAGCAGCAGCAAAGTAGGTGGGGCCTGGCATGCAGAGTGAGCTTTCTAGCTCCTTCCAGGCCTTCATCACACATGCTGAATGATTGACCCGTCCTCTGCTCATGAGGGATCATGGCAGTCACCCACCTCCACTTAGAAGTCATACTTTCCTGGTTCTAGCTGTCTCCTGTTTGGTCATTGTAGCAAAGTAGGGGCAACCCAGGAGAGTTGGTGTGATGTTTCCAATTTCAATCATCATCAAACACACCGAGCTGCACTGCAGCTCCCCTGCCCTGAGCTGGACACAGTCATCATTCCATGAGGCTGGTAGGGCCCTAGACCAAGTTCCTCACTTGACAAAATTCAGGTGAGCCCAGACCTGGAGGTGTATGTTCAGAGGACAATGCTGTTTGACAGGTGCTAAGCTGGAAGACTCATGTGCCCTCCTTCACCCTTCCTTCCCTCCCAGGTCCACTAGACCTGGTGGAGGTTAATTGCCTGCAGCAGGATCAGGGTGGCCTGGCCACCATGATGCCTGGTGAGCCCAAATGAAAACAGTGCCACCTACCTAGTCTTCAGGGTAGTGAGGGCTGTCAATCTTCAGCGGGACCCATGATCCTCCAAGGAGTTGGATTAATGGAAAACCCAAGGGGCATGGCTCCAACACAACCTGACTCCTCTTCTCCTGGTCAAAAATGTTGGGATCGCACTTCTTCAATATAGAGGTCCCTGGACTCCCTCCCTTCCCCTTCCCTCACAGCATCACAACTGAGTCGATGCTTGTCTTCAATCTTGGTCTGATGTGGCCAGGACCTGAAGGCTCTCTGGTTGCCATGGGAACTGTGATGCTTCCTGCTGTGATGCTGCCTTTCTGTGATATCAGGTGGTATGGGTAGTGCAGCCAGGAGCTCAAGGAAGCCACTTACCAAAAGCCATGTTGCCCAAGGCCCAGAAACACCCACTGGGGAGTGAAACAAAGTGCATTCTCCAACTAGAGCCTGGTACCCTCCTGCCCTCCAACCCAACATGCCTAATGCCAGCCTCTTCCTCTTTGAATATTGGATTGCTTGCATTTTTGGCTCTCAGATCACAGGAGCACTGGTAACCAAGTTAGGCACTTTTTGTGAAGGATCAAAACAAGGTAGAAGGGTTTTGAATGAGAGTGAATGATTAAGAGTTCAATGTATATGACTTTCTGTAACTAATCTCACTGTAACGAATCTTGAGAGGAATTGCAGCAAATATATCTAGCAGAAGTTTGAAAATTGGATGAGGATTTTTTCTGCCAGCAAATATTGTTCCTGGGATCATAGACCTCATGAGCCATCACCTCTTCCCTTTGTCTTTTCATATTTGTTGACAGGGTTTTTCTAAGTGGCTTAAGCATTCTGTATTTTAGGGAACCTCATTTTTCCCTGGAGAAACACCTTCCTCATCTCTTCCATACTTGAGTTGAAAGACAAGACCCAGCACCTCCAAGGGGCTGTGCATATTGCCCAGATATCTACTGGTAAGAATGTTTCAAAAGAAATGTCCAGGAGGAATAAAAAGTGTTAGAAAGGAATGAGTAGATTGTGATTGTAATGGCTCGTGGTTCAGGTGTGAATGATCTCAAAAATCTCCTTTATACTAATAATCTGAGCATACAATGCTCCCCACATATGCCTCACTCTCCTCCTACCTCAGGCTACCATGTATCACTGCAATAATTTCTTCACAGTGTTCAGTTAGAAACCTTTTCCTTGGTAAAGAAACAGGGACAGGCCTGGGGTTATAGCTCAGTTGATAGAGTACTTGCCTTGCAAGCACAAGCCCTGGGTTCAATCTCCAGCAAGCAAACAAACAAAAAAAGAAACTGAGACAAATCTTTCCCTTCTGACCCCTCCCTGGTCTGTGTGTCTTGACATGCCACAAAGGTTTCTTGCAGGATTGTTTGCAAAAGACAAATTAAAAATTCACTAGAAATTCTTTGGCTTAGACTTCGGGTGTTTTTTCCTGCAAAGCCTTTTCCAGAGTTGGAATAGAAATGGATTCATTCACCTACCTTAAAGAGCCTCTTCAGATAACACCAACACACCAATGTCTCAACATTTTGTCCTCTGCTAACTCCCAGGAATACAACATGCTTGGAAAAGCACCAATTTTAACTGGAAGCTCATTCCAATGAGAGTTGTCAGCATGTGGCTTCAGTGGCAATCAGCACTGCTTTCTGAAATGCAGGTATTCCTGGAGAGGAGACAACACTCAGGAACTGATGGACTATAGCATTCTCATGAATATGCTCATGTGGTCATATAACCAGCAAGTTCTTGAAGAAGAAAATGCTCACCAGGATTTAATGGCATGAAATGCAAACTGTCAAGTGCAGTTGTCTTGCAGAAGTAGTAGCCATCTTGTGCACAGTCCCACGCTCTCTGCACTTCTACACCAGGGCGTTTTTCCAAGACAACCTCAATGTCAACTGAAAACCGAGAGCTGAAGACAAAGAGTGTTGTCCTTGACCCTGCTTTTTCTCAATCTCTTGGGTTCTGGAGTAAGCCTCTATTGTTTCCTCCCTCTTTCCGTATAAATCCCTGTCTCCTTTCTCTTCAGCTCACACTTCTCTCTCCTCTACCCTACTCTACATTCCTCCTCTCTTTGCTCTCTCCCCAGAGTCATTTCTCTCCCTTGGACTGATCAGGTTGCACTCTTTGTAGTGACTTTTCCCTGAAATGAGGATCTGTGCTCTGTACATGAATGTTTTTTTAGTTTATGGTCCCATGATCTCAGATGGGCAGATCACTGTTAAGACACTTAATGACTTTTAGGAATATTTTTGTCACTGCATTTCTGAGACCTAGAATCTTTCCTTTTGTTTGCAAGAGGTGCTCACTCAGATTCCAGAGGAGGGCTTTGGCTGTTAGCTAAAGGTTTGCACCTTGGGAGGTCCTATGTGCTGCCTGGGCAACTTGACACTCTGGCAGGTGGGTCACATCTGCCATATCTTGTGACCTAACGCTAGTCTCTTTTATTTTAGAGATGCCATGTGTTTTCTTTTGTGGTTTTGGTATTTCTTGCTTATAAAATTTTCTGGGAGATTAAAAAACTATGCTGTTCTGGGCATGGTGGTGCACACCTATAATTCCAGCAGTGAGGGAGGCTGAGGCAAGAGGATTTCAAGTTCAAAGTTAGCCTCAGCAACTTAGCAAGGTCTTAAGACAGAGTTTAAATCAACATAAACTCTGTCTCTAAATAAAATATTTAAAGGGGGCTGGGCATGTGGTTCAGTGATTAAGTGATTGCCTTTCTCAATCTCTGGTTCACCCCAATTCCTTTCCCCTCTGGGGGAAAAAATATGCTGCTACTGTGATCTCATCCACTCAGTGTTTTAAAGAACTAAGCCTCACAGAAGCGAACTGTTATAGCATCAGATGACAGGAGGTGTTTGCCCAAGACACTGTGTAGTCCAGGACTTCCTCCAAGTGTGCCCTCTTTAGCACACAGCAGCTGTTCTCATCAATATTACTACTCAGTAGTCTTTCAAACATCCAGTGAACCTGGTGGTTTACTGCACTTATGGGACTCCTGGGTTGTGTGGGAGCTTGTGGAACTGCCATCAGTGTGCTGGGCTTTGTGTATGCAGTCTGGCTCCTCCACTGTTGCAGTCTGCTCTGCACAGAACCCTGGCCTCCCCTCCATGTAGGCAGGAGTCACGAGCTAGAGACCAAGGTGGTGCCCAAAGGAAACCCTTGCTAAACTAAGCTTCCTCTTGAGCCCACAGATCTTCCTCTCCAGGAAGGAGAACACTCACATGATGGGATCAGAAAGCTCCAAGGTCAGAAATCTACCCTGCATCAAAGGACCCCCCAACCAGAGGCTTCTTCTAGGAGCAGCTGGTCAGAGGCAGAAGAGCCACAGCACAGAGAAGTACAAGAGTGGCTCTTTATTTCCCTGGAGCAGCTGAAAATTACCAAGTCCTGGGTAAGTTTTCTTGTCTATTCTATTCCATTCATTCCTTTATTACTTTTTTTGTGATTTTGGTGGGGGTAGGCTGGGGATCCTTAGGTCAATGGGTTAAGTCAATCACTTCTTGGTTACTATTTTTTATATGTCATGCAAGCTTTGCATACTCTTGTCATATGTTCACTTACATCTGCAAACTTGATTGCCACCTCCTTCCCAACCGCCAAGAATTATTCTTTGTTTTAGAGTATGCTTTTTTTTATGCATGTTTACAAGGTGTGTTTTGTTTTGGAAGCTATTAGAAACAGAATCTCAGACGATGCCACCATTCTTAACTAATCTTCATTTTACAACAATTAATATCAAACTCTTTGCAGGGCATGATGGAGTGCATTAGTCATCCCAGAATCCTCAGAGACTGAGCCAGGAGGATCCCAAGTTCAAGTACAGCATGAGCAATGCAGTGAGGCCAAGTCTCAAAATAAAAAGGGCTGGGGATGTGGCTCAGTGGTTAAGTGCCCCTGGATTCAATCTCCAATGTAGGAAAAAAGAAGATAATCTCTACGATTCTTGCATATTAATATTTACAACAAACTTGATACAAACCTATATTCATATTTTACCTGGGGAAATTTTAATATCAATATTTTTTGTTAGGAAATATTTAAATGCAGGGCAGAACTGAAAGGATGTTTCCAGTGAGCATATTTAGGTTCATCAAGTCAGATTTACTAATAGCACTAGTGTTCAATATCTGTTCAGGTTTTTTTTTTGTTTTGGCATGGGATTTTCATTTTATTAATGTCCCCCCACAACTGACTGGATGGCACATTCTGTCACAACCCCCACTCTCCTTCATGAATATATTCATGTGTTTCTCCTGGGAGGAGTGTCAGCTGTTAGATCCAGTACAGAAGTGCCTCTACCACATTGTGATACTGAAAAATTGCAGCACCCTGTGTCCCTGAGTAGGTGCCACCTCCTGAGGACAGCATGTGCAGGACTAAGGCTGCCCATCCTCACTGCTTCTTTTTCTGCACAGAGTCAACCCCAAGCCCCGGACCCAGAGGCGGGCCCCGGCCCACAGGTGGCTTCTCAGACCAGGGCAGGGCAGTGAGAGACTTCCCCAAGCAGCCCAGCTCCCTCTGGCCACAGGCACAATACACAGCCAGCTTCTCGGAGCAGGCCCTCCCAGTGAGAGCTTTTCCACACAGAGCAAACCCCAAGTCTCATACCCAGAGGCGGGTCCCAGTCCACAGGTGGCTACTGGGACCAAGGCAGGACAGGGAGAGGCTTTTCCTAAGCAGCCTGGCTCCCTCAGGCGGGGGCAGGCCCTGTCCATAGCCAGCTTCTAGGAGAAGGACCACCAAGTGAGAGAATTTCCACACAGAACTAACCCCCAGTGGAGGACCCAGTAGTGGGCTAGGGGCAGCTTTCTTCAGAAGCACTGCATTATCAAGTACCTCTAAGATTTCAGGCTACTGAAGGCTGGGAGGTGATATACTGGAAATCTACAGGGACAATATAAGCCAATAGAGGAAATCTGCAATATCTCAGAGTCCCACTGAAAACTGACCAATATGAGAAAACAAGGGAAGAAAATGTCCCAAAGAAACCTAGATACTATATCAATAACACCCAATGACAGCACAGCAGAAGAAATGTCAGAAAGGGAGTTCAGAATGTACATAATTAAAACAATCAGGGAAGCAAATGAGGAGATGAAATAGCACATGCAGGCATTGAAGGAAGAGATGAAAGAGCAAATGCAGGCATTAAATGATCACACCACAGTTAAAAGAGCAAATACGGGAAGCAAAAGATCATTTCAATAAACAGAGATACTGAAAAAAAACAAACAGAAATCCTTGATGAAAGAAAAAATAAACCAAGTTAAAAACTCCATAGAAAGCATAACCAATAGGATAGAACACCTGCAATACAGAACCTCACACATTGAAGACAAAATATTTAATCTTGAAAACAAAATGGAACAAACAGAGAAGATGGTAAGAAATCATGAACAGAATCTACAAGAATTATGGGATATCATAAAGAGGCCAAATTTAAGAATTATTGGGATTGAGGAAGGCTTAGAGAAACAAACCAAAGGAATGAACAATCTATTCAATGAAATAATATCAGTAAATTTCCCAAATCTGAAGAATGAAATGGAAAACCAGGTACAAGAGACTTATAGGACTCCAAATATACAAAATTACAACAGACCCACACCAAGGCACATTATAATGAAAATACCTAGCATACAAAATAAAGACAGAATTTTAAAGATGCGAGAGAAAAGAATCAAATTACATTTAGGGGGAAACCAATAAGAATATCAGCAGATTTTTCAATCCAGACCCTAAAAACTAGAAGGGCCTGGAACAACATTTACCAAGCCCTGAAAAAAAATGGATGGTAACCAAGAATCTTATACCCAGCAAAACTTACTTTCAGATTTGACAATGAAATAAAATTCTTCCATGATAACAAAAGCTAAAAGAATTTACAAAAAGACAGCCAGCATTACAGAATATTCTCAGCAAAATATTCCATGAGGAAGAGATGAAAAACAATGATGCAAATCAGCAACAGAAGGAACTAGCCTAAAGGAATAGCCAAACAAAGGAGATACCAAATCATTTCAAAAAACAAAAATGAGTCAAATGACTGGGAATACAAATCATATCACAATAATAACCCTGAATGTTAATGGCCTGAACTAATCAATCAAAAGACAGACTGGCAGATTGGATTGAAAAGAAAAATCCAACAATATGCTACCTGCAAGAGACTCATCTCATAAAAAGAGATACCCATAGACTAAAGGTGAAAGGATGGGAAAAAACATACCATGCACATGGACACAGCAAAAAAGCTGGAGTATCCATCCTCATTTCAGATAATGTGGACTTCAAGCCAAAACTAGTCAGAAGGGATAAAGAAGGACATTGCACACTGCTTAAGGGAAGCATAAATCAGCAAGACATAACAATCATAAATATCTATGCTCTGAACATTGGCTCATCCATGTATGTCAAACAAATCCTTCTCAATTCCAGAAATCAAATAAACCACAACACAATAATACTAGGAAATTTTAACACACCTCTCTAACCACTGGATAGATCTTCCAAACAAAAATTGAATAAGGAAACCATACTTCTCAATAACACAATCAACAATTTAGACTTAATGGACATATATCGAATATACCATCCAACAAAGAACGAATACACTTTCTTCACAGCAGCACATGGATCCTTCTCTAAAATAGACCATATTTTATGCCACAAAGCTAATGTTAGAAAATACAGGAAGACAGAGATACTACCTTGTATTCTATCAGATCATAATGAATTGAAATTAGAAATAAATGACAGAATAAAAAACAGAAACTTCTCCAATACCTGGAGATTAAATAATATGCTATTATATGATGAGTGGAAAACAGAAGACATCAGGAGGGAAATAAAAAAAAATTCTTAGAAGTAAACGAGAACAAAGACACATCATATCAAAATCTCTGGGACACTATGAAAGCAGTACTTAGAGGAAGATTTATTTCATGGAGCGCATTCAACAAAAGAAGTAAATATCAACAAATAAATGATTTAACACTACATCTCAAAGCCCTAGAAAAAGAAGAGCAGACCAACACCAAAAGTAGTAGAAGACAGGAAATAGTTAAAATCAGAGCTGAAATCAACGAAATTGAAACAAAAGAAACAATCAAAAAATTAACAAAATAAAGAGTTGGTTCTTTGACAAAATAAACAAAATTGATAAACCCTTAACCACACTAACAAAGAGAAAGAGAGAGAAAACTCAAATTACTAAAATTTGGAATGAACAAGAAAATATCACTACAGATATAAGTGAAATACAAAACATAATTAGAAGCTATTTTGAAAATCTATACTCCAACAAAACAGAAAACCTCGAAGATACCAACAAGTTTCTAGAGACTTATGAATTACCTAAACTGAACCAGGAGGACATAAACAACTTAAATAAATCAATTTCAATCAATGAAATAGAAGAAATCATCATCCTTCTGTCACAGCCTCCTGTGAACCCCTGGGATTACATGCATGTGCCACTTCCCCCAACCCTAGGATTTATTTTTAAATCATTTGGTATCAGTGTCAAAAGGCCTTTTCTCCCCGAACTCCATTCTATTTAGAGCTACTCCTGAGCAGGGCTCTCATCCTTTCCAGCCTGCCTTCTCTCCCTTTACGTTAGATCATTTGTCTCTAAAGGATGCTCTCTTCTGAACTCAGGATTCTTTCAGTGTGAGCAGAGTGCAGTCGGTTCTCTGTAACAGCCCACTGGGGCCAATGGGGTGATGGCCATCTTCACTGCATTCAAAAAAAGAGAAAGAAGAAGAGAAATTCTCCTCTGAGCATATAATTAACATTATCTGTTCACTCTGGTGAAAACTCACTTTTAATTACATGATCTGTCAATTTTTTTCATTGAATGTCAAAGTTCATATGTGAGAGGCCCTGATGACAGCTTCCCTGCACAGCCCCAAGATGGAGTTTCAGGACAGGGTTATGATCCTAGCTGCTACCAGCCTCCATCCTGGATGCAGTTTTTTTTTTTTTTTTGTACCAGGGATTGAACCCAGGGTGCCTAACCACCAAGCCACATCCCCAGCTGTATTTTGTATTTATTTAGAGACCGGGTCTCACTAGGATGCTTTAGGGCCTCACTGAGTTGCTGAGGCTGGATTTGACTGGGGATACTCCTGCCTCAGCCTCCAGAGCCACTGGGTTTACAGGCGTGCATCTCAGCACACTCCCACGATTTTGACTTTTCATATCACCTCTCAGGTATTCCTTTCTACTATGTAGATGATTATGTGTGCACGTTGTTAACCACGAAGGGACAAACTATTAAACACTCTCTGCAACACCACTTCTCTTCTATGTGAAAAAGGTTTATGAAGAGAACCAAGGGAACTGGCACAGGGTCCACCCTTTAAAGTCAGCACTGACCCAAACCCACTGTCTTCATCTTCTCCCAAATGTCACCTCTTCCTCGAGCCTTTCTGTACCCTCTCAAATCCATGGGTGTGTTCACGTCCCCCCCTTGCCACCTCTGAATCATGATATTGAGTGGCATGTGGGTTCATGCTGACATCATGGACTCGCTGACCATTGCTCTGTACTGCACCTTATGTCCCCACAAGCAGAACTGGCACAGTGTAGATCTGCACCAGCAGTGGGGTGGCACGAGGCCTGTCCCACAGGAGGTGGCTTCCAGGGATGGATAGAAAAAGCCAACCTGGGTTGTCGCCCTACATTCCCTGAGGTCACAGGTCCTCCCAGTGCAGGGGAATTTCCTGCTGTCCTAACACTGCCACCAGGTGGTCAAAGAGGCCTGCATGCTGTGTTGGATCCTCACACTTCCACAGTGCTGCGCCTCTATGCCTCCCAAGCAGGTGCTCCTGTCAAGTCCCCAAGATACACGCTGTCATCAATACCTGCTCCCAATTGGGGCCCAGTGGCACACACCTGTAAACCCACCAACCTGGGACCGAGGCAGGAGGATCCCCAGTTCAAAGCCAGTCTCAGCAAAAGGCTGAGCAACTAAGCAACTCAGTGAGACCCTGTCTCTAAATAAAATACAAAACAGGACTGGGGATGTGGCTCAGTGCTTAAGTGCTCCTGGGTTCAATCCCCCGTACTCACCACCCTTGGCCCCACCAAAAAAAGCAGAATGGTCACAATAACCTACCAGTCATTTGGATTATGATGGCCATAAATTACAATTAAATAAAAAAGGATTAACTTGAAGAGAATCTCTTGGACACACTGAAAAGGCACTGCATCTACCACCAGTGGATTCAGCAAATCAGACAAGAGAAAGAGAACATTTTCCTGCAGGGCCTGCAAGGGCTGGTGGGTGCCTGGCTGGAAGGGTTGAGGGTTGCAGAGGTTTCTAACCAGGTGTGACCTTTGGCCTGGGCACCATCTCATCCTCTGAAGAGCCCTAAGGGGAATGGGGTGCTCCCTCCAGGAACAGCCATCAGGGGGTAGCAGTGCTGCTGCGACAGCAGAGCCTGGGAACCAGGCTCCAGGGCTGCCTGGGCACCCAGACTTCCAGTCTGGGTGGGCTTGGCCACCTCGCAGCCCTTGACTAGGGCCAGGGTGCTGGCCGGTCCATGAACTTAGTGTGCAGCAGCCATTCTGGGAATTTTCTAAGTATCTCAGGAGGAAGATAGGAAGGAAACCACTCAGGAAAAGCAAAGTACATCCTTCCACACCCCTGCCCACAGCAGTTATTTGAGTTACCAGCTAAGCAAAAGATCTGGACTTTAGACCCCGAAGGTCACGACTGTTAGGGCTGGATATGAGGTGTCCCCCAAAACCTCCTGTGCAACCATGCAGGAATGTGCACAAGTGGATGACCAGCCGAGGAACAGCTTAACTGGAATGGATGAAGGAGGGCAGGCAGGTCATGGTGTGGCTGCAGGAAGTAGGTCACAGGGCGTGTCCTTAGGGTAACAGTTTGTCCCAGTCCCTTGCTCTTCCTGCCTCTGCTCCCAGGCTGCATTAGCTGAGACTTTCCTCTACTGCATCCTTCCACCAGATCTACCTCACCTTGGTTCAGAGCTCTGGAGACCACTGACCAGGGACTGAGCCTCTGCAACCCTGAGCCAAAATAAACATGCCCTCCTCTAAATTTTTCTCCTTCTTGTCACAACCAGGAAACCCTGACATGAGGACCACTGATGACACACATGTCGCTGGTTCCTGCCATACATTAGTCAACCTTGTAATGATTGAAGGCCTATGTCTGTTCAATTCTATATCATAAGTCCTAGGGGGGGAGCGCTGCTGGAGATGTGACCTTGACCATCAAGACAGATGAACCAAACCTTCCTTCGATAAATTCCAACTCCATGAATTCTTCAAAGTTTTGATGATACCAACAGGTGGGATTAGCTGGGGTTTTGTTTGTTGGCGTTTTGGTACCAGAGTGGAAACCAGGGGTGCTTGACCACTGAGTCAGAACCCCAGCCCTTCTTAAGATTTAGAGAGAGGCCCTGGCTGAGTTCCTTAGGGCCTGGCTGAATTGCTGATGCTGGCCTTGAACTTGTGATCCTATATCAACCTCTCAAGTCATTGAGGCTATAGGTGTGAGGCCCGGCCCATTAGGTATTTTTATAAGAACACTTATCATCAGTTTAAGCAATAAGCAAGTATTCTTGAACAGGTCAAGACACAAAAAACACATATTTGAACCACAGCTGCATCTAAGATTTTGTGACATACTCATTCTGATTTCCTTGGTAGATTGACTAGTTTCACCTTGCAGGGAAAACTTTCTTTTGCGTTATTTCTTATAATAGACAAAAAATAATGATATTGACATCTAACTTGCATTTATCACTTTCCTTGTGCCAGGTGCTTGTTAGGAATGCCTGGCCTAGGAAGCCATTTGATCCATATGACAAACCTATGAGAGAGATACTTTATTTAGACTATTTTATGTGTCTACAGCAAAATGCCACAGACTGGGTAATATATAAAGAAGAAAAATGTCTTTCTCTCATTTCTGCAGGCTGGGATCAAGGTGCCTGCCTCTGGGGAGGGCCTTCTTGCTGCATCACAATGTGGTCAATGGCATCATCCCCAGGTCAGAAAGCAGGCTTAGCTCTCCTGTCCTCCTCTTATGAAACCACCAAAGCCATCAGGGGACACCACACTTCTGACTTCATCTAACACTCATTACTTCCTAAACGCCTCACCTCAAATTAGCATCAATTTATGAATTTTGGGGTGAGTTTTCCAATGCCTGAAATTTTGCAGGACACATTTAAACTGAAGCACTATAGAGATTCCCTGTAGCAAAAGTTCAGAGAGGTTAAGTTCCAAGCGAGGCCACATAGCAAATACACAATACAGTAGGATGTGAACTGAGAACATCTGGATCCAGACTCCAGGTTGTGGTCATAACATCTTCCTGATATCAAATATTGATGACATACTCCTCCAAAGAAAAGGAAACTTCCAGCAGGGGTGGGGTGTATGCCTGTAATCCCAGAAGCTCAGGAGGCTGATGTAGGATGATTGTGAGTTCAAGGTTGGCCCCAAGAACATAGTGAGGGCCTGAGCAACTCACTGAGACCCAATCTCTAAAAGAAAAGAAAAAGCACTGGGGATGTGGCTCAGTGTTCAAGTGCCCCTGTGTTCAATCCATGGTACAAAACTAAACAAACAAATAAATAAAATAACCAAATAAACAAACTTCCAGAGAGAATCGAATTACTGCCCCTCTGCTGAGTCTCTACCTTCAATCATGGGTGATCCATGGCTGCCCCGGACTTGGCGTCCTCTCTCCATTTCTGAGGAAATGCTCAGTCAAGTCACACAACCCTGACGTCTCAGAGCAGTTAGAATCGCTTTGCTGTTTGACTTGGGTTTTTCCTGAAAGAGCATCGTGGCAATCCTGACCTGTGACTTTCTGTGCTCTGTCAATAAACCACTGATTCTGTCACTTTTTATAAAAATCCAATTGAAAATGTGTCATTTAAAATTGAATCACCCAGGTAGCCCAGACTGCAAACCTCTGTCACTTGCCTCCCATCAGTCCAAAGTCCTGGGCCAGGAGGTGAGATAGCACCTCCTCTGTCCCTAGAACTCCTCTCACATCTCTGCATCAATCTCTGGAGCAGCTCCAAGAGCTCTTTGGCCCTGCCTCTGGGTCTCCAGCCCCTGTCTCCCAGAGTCACTGCCAGACTCAGCTTCCAGAGCCTGGCCCAGAGCAGGAGGGACAGAGGGGTGGTGCAACAGAGCAGAGGAGTCGCACAGGAGTGGAGGCTGCTGCCTTCCTGCTCTGCTGGGGGAGGAGGCTGTGGGTGGGTGGCCTCTCCGGGGGGAAGAGGCTGAGAGCCAGGGAGCGGAAACCCAAAGCCCCATCCTGGTAGCAGCGTGCCAGGCAGGCCACCTGGGCAGCAGTGGGTCATGGGCCACTTGGGACGCTGATGAGCCTGGGTTGCAGTGCAGGAGCACAGTGTTGAGACACTGAAGGTTCTGAGCAATTCCCTCAGTAACCTCCGTGTCCTTCTGTGTCACTTCCTCGGGCCCATCAAGCCCAGGGACAGCAGGTTGGCCATGTGTGCAGTGGGATGTTCTGCACTGCTCTCCCCGGACAGGGTCTTCACTTGCTCTCCTTCAGCTGACAGTGTGGTCATGGGTACAGCATTAGTTCTAGCCTCATCATTGATGAGACACAGTGACCATACCTAGAGTGCCATTGAGGAGACTCCCTGAGACAGCATCTTTTGATTATTGAACTGTTCCTTCCAGGGGCGTTGGCAAACTCCTCTCCGTTCAGTTACTTGGGAGGCTGAGGTGGGAGGACACTAGTTCTACACCAGCCTCAGCAAAGGAGAGAGGCCCTCCTCAACTGAGCAGAGGCCCATTCTCCAGAGAACAAACAGGGCCAGGAGGGGCCATGGTTAAGCACATTTGGGGTCCATCCCTGGGACCCAGAAGAACACAGAACAGAAGAAGCAAACACAGTGTTTTCTTCTTGGGAAAGAAGCTCTTTCATGGTCTCAGAGAGGAGTGGAGAAATCCTACTTCTGACTCTTTGTTGGGGAGCATGTGACTTGGTTCCATCTCTGAATCTTTAGTTAGTGACAAATTGACCTATGAGAGGTTACTTGCACTGAGCTTCAATATGAAGATGAGAAAATAGGAAACTGCCTCGGGTGCTGGGTTTCCAGGTCTGAGGCGGGTGGAGGCTCAGGATCTGGCACAGGAAGATGAAATGGCCAGGAGGGCACGGATGTTCCCTCGGTCCCTGTTGGACTCAGAATGGAGTGTGGCCTGTCATCCTTGCTCACTCCTTTCTGTGACTAGCTCATCTGTGTCTTTGTGAGTGACCAGCCTGTGACCCCAGCATTAGAGGCTCCCCAGGTGATACAGCTGAGTGACGATCAACACACCCAAGGACAAGCTCATAGCAGATGGCAGAAGGACCCTGCAAGACATGTGGGCAGCTAGGGAGGCCCTGCAAGCTCCAATAGCTCATCCACTTTCACACAGAGAGCCCAAGGAGGGGAAGGGTCTGAACCCATCTGCCTCCCACTCTTGTGAAGCTGCTCCCCAGGTCTTTGATGAGCACGGAGGGAGGGTGTGTGGGTCAGCCACTCTCACTTGTGTCACAGGCCAGGAGAATGTGTGACTCTAAGATGGCTCCCATTTTGTGCAGTAGTGCGTCAGGTAAGGGGACGCTAGGAAGTGACCTCAGTTCCTGGCAATGGAACAAAGAGAACGTGGAACCCTGGTAGCCAGGCACCCAGAGACCAGGCACAGCACAGTCTGTTCAGTTGTGTGGAGAGAGCAATCCAGAGCCATGAGCTCTTGCTGTCTCCCGACAGGTTGCTGTGCAGACCTCAGGAAGGCCCTGAGCAGGGGCCTGTCCCGAATGTGGAGGCGCTGGATCAGTGTCTGGCTCCCTCCCATCTTACGAAGGTTTAGGAGGAACTTGAGAATGAGACACAGCAGCCCAGAGCAGGTGAGCTTAGGCTAGCCCCCCACTCTGATCCCGTCTTCAAGACCACAATCTCTAATGGCTGTGTGTGTGTGTGTGTGTGTGTGAGAGAGAGAGAGAGAGAGAGAGAGAGAGAGAGAGAGAGAGAAGAGAGACAGAGAGAGAGAGAGAGACAAAGAGAGTGAAAGGGAGAGAGAGAGTGGACGTCTTTGGATCTCCCTTCATGATCTGCCAGAGTCATTTGCAGGTTGCCACTGTTTCCATGTTGAAGTGTCCCCTTTGGTGCCCACACTAGGAGGAACACAGCAAAGCTGAAGCAGGGGACATGTCCAGCCTGGTGCAGACATTCAAGACACTTGTGGTGGAGGATATCATCAATGGCCTGGTGCCTGCCTTGCAGAGGGGCAACGAGGCCTTCGTCCACGAATTCCTGCATACCTACCAGAGTCTGACCAGCACCCACAAGCTGTTGGAACAGCTGTGCAGAAGGTGGGACCGTCCTTCCCGCTCAGGGACTGCCCCCTCCAGCATGTGTGGGAGGCCAGGCATCGCTGAACTCCATCACTGTGGAAGGAGAGACCAGAAGGACCACCCTGTCTGGGTTTGGACAGGACCAAGGAGAAGGAGCCCTGGCCTGTTGGCCTCAGGCTGGAGCCCAGGGCTCTGAGCTTCTCCCTGGGCCTGTCCTCAAGCTCTGAGGCCTCAGGAAAGCAGCTTCCACATTTGGGAAGAAAAGGAAAGTGTGGATCGCTTCTGGGAGGGTCCTTGATCAGCACGGAGCCAGACAGGGACCACTGGGATGCATGTGGGGACCTGGTCATGGAGACATAGAGGAAGAGGGTGGTGGGTCCATTCATCTCTCAAGGTAGCCTGTCACTCAGGAGGAGGGAGACACACCTCCCAGCCCTTGGGGCTCCGTGACTCTCTGAAGCTGGTCAATCTCACCAGGCACCTAGGAGGTAAGGGGCCTGGTTTGTAAGAGGTGACAACTTCCTGGCCTTCTCTAGGTATGGAAACCTCAGGGCACGAGAGGAGGAGGAGCAGCTTAAAGTGAAGAAGTGAGTGATCTTTAGTCAGAGAGGGAGGGTCCCCTTCTCCTGATGGGGCACTTGGGAGGCTGGTGTAGAGGAGGCTGGACAAAGCCAGGTCCACCCTGCTGTGACTCCCAGCAGAGGGTTTTGCCTATAGCAGGACACAGAGGGAGGGTCAGGGATCCATGGAGCAGAGGATTGGCCGGGGACCCAGGCCCAGGCCCCATGAGGACCACATCAACATGGCCAATCCCTCCAGAACACCCACACTCTCCCACATGAGGACTGGACACAAGCTGGGGGACCACTGGTCACACATGTCCCTCAGGATCACCCTCTTGCCAAGTTCCCTGGGGGCTGACAAGCCACGCTGAGAGAAGCCCATCATGCAGGGGGCCTTGGGAGGGTCCAGTCTGAGGTGCCAGGTGCTGACAGCTGCCTGCCCACTCCCACTCCACAGAGCCCTCTGCTCCATCATCCAAATGCTGCTGTGTACACATCCTGAAGACTTCCTGGGGGTCCCGGGTCTGAACACCCAGAGGAGTCTCAACACCTTCCTGCAGCTCACCATGCCTGGGATGGAGCTGAGCCTCCAAGTGCACAGACTCCTGGCACAGATGGAGGACCCCAAACCTAGTGAGTCTGGGCCTGTGACGAGCACACTGGGGTGGATGACTGTGTGAGGAAGCCTTGTGTTGTTCCCACAGGAACTGGTTTTTGGTTCTGAGCCTCACAAGCCTGGTAGAACTGGTCTGAGGTGACACCTGCCATGGGAGAGGAGCTGCCTTACTCTCAGGGCAGGTGCTGGCAGCAAGCAGGAAAGGCCCTGGGCAAGGTGGTCATGTTGGGCTCTTTCCTTCTGCAGCTACAGTGCCACCAGAAGTGCCTCCAGCAGAAGAGCCCCAGTTTCCAGTGACAGAGCTCACAGCCATACCCGCTGAGCTGGGGGGAGATCCACCATCTAAACTGGAGAACAGATCCACTGGTGCACCATCAGCAGAGGGAGCGCCAGGGCCTCCAGGGGTCACTGGGACACCTGGGTCCCAGGAGGCAGCTCAGCTGCCAGTCACCAGCCCAGAGGACTTTCACCCCTGCTTTTCTGGGGCTGTGGAGGGCAAGAACCGTGTACACAGGTCTTGGAACAGATTCTCCTCCCTCTCTGGTGGCAGCAGTTGCAGATACCAAGAAGCTAGAGGCGGAAGGTTCAGGAGGAGACAAAGCAAAGCCCACTCCACTCCTTCCTTGTTCCCAACAGAAGAGATCTCTTTCTGTTGTAACAGCTATCCACAGGTAAGTGTCATGGTGACCTGCACTCACCACAGCCAGGTCTGAAGGAGGCACTCCCACATCTTTGACAGCACCAGGTCACCAGGGGTGGATGTTTGCCCAGCTGATGACAAGAGCACTCCTTCCCACCTGTGTCCACCTCCACTCAGAGGCTGACATCCGATCCTGTTCACTGCTACCTTTCCTCCCCTCTGAATGTCCCTTTACTCTGGGGAAGTGGATAGGGTAGACCCCTGCCTGGCACTCCAGACCCTGCCCTCTGCCCTCCAGCCTCTAGGCCCCCAACCTTGCCTGTGAAGACAACCCCACTGAAACGCGGGTCACACCTTCTGATTTTTGTGACTCCATGGTTAACAACCTTCAGAGCTTTGATCCTCCTGAGAGCCGTGCTCACTGATGGTGGTTCCAGGGTGGACAGCTACTGAACCCGCCTCCCTCCACCAGCAGTGCACTGTGGGCCTGTCCTGGAGTGAGCCCTGTCCCCATCTGTGGTCCCTGGAAGGGTTAGTTCTCCACAGTCCTTCCTCACGTGCCTTCCTTTTCAGAGATGAACTGGGGATTCTCAGAACCTTTCCCCTTTTAGGTCACAGATTCAAGCCACCTTGAGGACAGCAGCAGCCACTGGTTTCCGACTGGACTGTAGTGTGTTCACAAAGTGATATGGAATCCAGTGTCACAATGATATGTTTACCCGTAGGAAATGGACATGTTTCTTTAAATATTAGTGTTTTGGTTTTTTTCTTCCAAATAGATTTTAGGATTCTAATGTAGGCTATATTTCTTTCTTGCAAATCTATTAATAAGATTCTTTTCATTTTTATTAAGTTTTTTAGTATATTAAATCATTGAGAATTTTGTTCAAAATGAGAATTTTTCATAGGTTATAGAGAAACACTGTCAGAGAAAGCTACTGTTTGTTGCACATTTGCCTTCTTTGTATACGGAAACTCTCATAATAAGCAGTGGGCAGGTTTCCGAGTTATAAAATCATACCGTCTAGGAAGAAAGGGCCAGCAGCCTTCTGCTCCCTCACTGTGCCCTCCAGAGATACGTGTGTGGACAGGGCCCAGTGAGCTGATCTTCATCCTCCAGGAAGGAGTGGCAGCCTCATGGGCACTCAGCCTGTGTCTACTCCATGCTTTGGCAAATGTGCTTCACAAGTTTTAACTGTTTCCTTCTATTCCTATTGGACTGAGTGTGTTTTTGTTTGGGATGAATAAACATCAGCCTGTGAAGCTCTTCTCACCCCTCCTTTGTGGATTTATTATAAAATGTGTCTTTCCCAACATGCAGTCCCAGCTCGCCAGCAGCCTGAGGAGCACAGGGCACCCTGTGCAGTCCCCACTCCCATCCCAGGGGACAGACCTGCTGGCACCTGGAAACCCTCTTCCCTGCCTCACCCATGAGCAAGCATCCTTCTCAGCCCAGCCTGGCCAGCTCTCCACACTTAGGGTGGTGATGTCCCTCCTGGGGCTCCTCTCCCCAGGTCACCCTGTGGTCTTCCCGTTATCACAGGCTGAGTCCTGCTGAGGAGGTGGTGTCCCTGGGGCAGTCACCTCCTCTGGCTACTGGCCATGGAGAAAGTTGTGTGCCCCTCAGTCCAGCCACAGGTTCCACGGGTGCTCCTAGCATGGCTGCGGGCTGCATCCCTCACCTGGCTCTGGTGGCTCTGAGGCTCCAGGATTTGCTTCTAACACACCCGCTCAGGTCTTTGCCCATCCTCACTGCAAGTGGGCTCTCTCCTGGGCACCCCTGCAGACTTAAGGGCTCCATCACCTGCTGACTGTTGGCTCCCCCTGGCCTGCAGCTGCACGGTGACCTCAGTGCTCAAAGTCCCAGTGGAAGGTGCCTCTCTGGATGGTGGTCTCCACCATCCCTGGCACTCATCTGCCTGGCCCCCTTCTCACTCTGTGGGTGTCCTCCCACCTCTTTAGGGCACCACTGCTGTTTGCCATGTTGTCCAGTTCACCCTCCTCTCCCCTTCCAGTGGCCTGTGACATGCCTGATGACCTCAGACCCATCCCCGGTCCAGCAGCCTAGGATATTCCCCTGAAGTCCTCCACATGCTGTGCGGGGTCTGAGCCTCTCCCTGGGGTCTCACTGCCTACACCCGTGTGTCTGGTGTCACGCTTCCATAGGGGTAGCAGGCAGGGTGGGCATCCCAGCTGGGGTCCACACTGTGTCCGGCGAGGTCCACAACCTGCACTCTAGCTTAGTGCTACCTCTGCTGCCACTAGGAGCACCCTGGCCAGGGACAGCAGCATCACCACCGCTCTCAAGTGAGGCAATGGAATCCTCGGCCATCATCCTTTACAACACATTGCAGACCCCTGACACTTGGATATGGGTTTAGAATCAGCTTGTGAGGGTCCCAAAAAGAGACCATGCACTGACAATGTGCTGTATGTGCAGGTCCATCTAGCCTGGGGTGACCGCTGTGCAGCATCTGCCCTGCCCGAGGGGAGCCTGTGCCTGAGTGTCCCAGCAGGGACACAGCAAGCACCACCAGAAGGAGATCTGACTGAACCAGGGGTGCCCACAACAGTCTGAGTCTCAGCTTCCCATTAGCAGATGGCAGAAACGTTTCCTCTCCTGCCCTTGTGAAGATGAAGCAGGACCCAGTGGGCACTGCAGACCCAGGCTTCTCACCAGCTTTGTGCCAAAGCACCTGGCTGCGTGCTGCCGGGGGGTCCTGAGCTGCCCTCTGCTGAGCAGAATACCCAGTGCCAAGAGCCTTCTCTTCTCATAGCCTTGGAGTGATGGTCCCTTCTCCCGGTTCCAGGTCTGCTCCACTTGGCTTGCAAACTGGGAGGGCAGCACCCACTTCCCACTAGCACCTGGCTAGGCCCTGGCCAGAGGCAGGCTCCAGGCAGCCAAGGTGCTCTGCAGACTGCAGTAGCTATGGGCAGCAGGCTGCCACCGGGTGGTGGCTCCACACAGTGGTGGTCAAGCATGGGCAGCTCCCTCAAACCCTCCACATCCACCTAGGGGACCACAGCGCCATTCTTCTGGGGACCTGGAGGGCGCCTCCTGCACTTGAGCTCTGAGCATGACCCAGCCCAGTTCCTGGACATGGCCAGCCTTCCATCACATGTGGAAGCCTCTACCGCATTTGTGATGCAAATTTTTTTCATTGCATTATAATTATTAATTAGCAATAAAATTTCATGCCAAGCAGGGCACAGTGGCACATGCCTTCAGTCACAGTAGCTTGGGAGGCTGAGGCAGGAGGATCATGAGTTCAAAGCCAGCCTCAACAAAAGTGAGGTGCTAAGCAACTCAGTAAGGCCCTGTCTCTAAATAAAGTACAAAATAGGGCTGGGGATGTTGCTCAGTGGTTATGCACCCCTGAGTTCAATCCATGGTAGCAAAAAGAAATTAAAAAAAAATTAGAGAAGAAAATTTTCATGTTGACTCATGGAAAGTGGCAAGTCAAAACTTGTGCCATGCTGTGCCACCCTCTTCATTGTGTAGCTGCAGATAAAGTCCCCAGTAGAGCAGGAAGGTCCTGTGGGGGAGGAAACACACACACACACACACACACACACACACACACACACACACACAGTCCACTCTGGAGAAGGTGAGATAGAAGCTCCTGGGAATGAGACCCGGGAAGGACATTGAGCATGCTGGGTACTCAGAGGAGGCTGCCTTCCCTGGGGCAGTGCCTCTGAGGGTTAGGGATGGAAGATCCAGGGTCAGGCAGAATGGGTGTCTCTGGAAATTTCATCCCATTTGGACCTCACATTCCTCATTTGTGAAATAGGCCAGCAGCCCACTCCCAGAGTGGTAGGAACACAAACTGAATGTGTCAGCCTGCGAGCCCCCTGCCCACCTTGTTCTAAAGTAAGGGCAACAGCCGTTCATCTGTGGAAGACACAAGGCAGAACTAGATGAGCGAAGTGTTCATGTTCAAGAAGCATGTTCATCTCTTCCAGAGTCTAATGCAGGCTGGGTGGAGGCTCCGTGGTAGAGCGCTTGCCTAGCCTGTGTGAGGCCCTGGGTTCCATCCTCAGCACCACAGTAAAAAGTAAGTAAATAAACAAAAAAATAAATAAATGAATAAGATATAGTATCTTGAACCCACATGTGCTTCACCCTGAGCTGCTTCTCCACAGTGTTTGTGTGTTTCTTTTGAGAGGATCTCACTGATTTTCCAAGGCTGCCTTTAAATGTGAATCCCTGCCTGAATCCTCAAGATGCTGCAAGGCAAGCCTGTGAATAGGCCCAGCTACGTGGAACTTGTCACAGGACTTGAAACTGGGTCTTGACCTTTGGGATGGGCTCTCAGTGAGGGTCACTGTTCAAAGTGATTCATGCACATTGGATGCTGGGAAGGTCTGGGAACACATCCACTGAAGTCACCATGAGCCAGGGAGCATCTTCAGGACTAGGCCTTTGAGGACCACCCTTTAAAAGGCCCTGGGATTGTCAGACTCAGAGCCCCAGGTGCAGCATGTCTGATTGGAGGCAGGTGCTGCAGGAACCGCCCACTCCTGCCTGCTACCGTGCAGCTCTGTTTGGATGCTTGGCATATGAGGGATCCTACCAGATGTACCGCTGACATGTGGCCTGAAAAAATACAGCCCACACCATGGTGCCCTAGAGGTACATGCAGCTCTCAGGGCAGGGCATGACTCAGACATGAAGAGGTGACTTGCAGATCCTGTGACATCCTACAGGTAGCATGCCTGAAAGTAGGATCTCAGCCCAGGACACTGCCACACTGTGGTGGAGACAGGACTCCAGGAGAACAGGAGACCTGGAAGATGCTGAGCCTGCCCAGCTGAGGGAATAGTGGCAGAGACCAGAGTCCATGCAACAGTCTGTCTGCCAGAGTGATAGCAGCAGGAACGTCTCTGTCTCACTGTGTCCCTGCAGGGCCCTCTTCCCTCCATGGCAGGCACTGCAGTGCAAACTCTGACATCTGCCAAATGTCAGATGCACGTCCCCATTACACAGATAGGGAAACTGAGGCTTGCTAATGCTCCCCTCCACCAAGCAGATGACAGAGCCATTGTCTAAATGCTAGTCTGAGAGTCAAAGTGGGGCACAGCTGATGAGGGGGTCGCACCAAAGGCCATGTCCGCCCCCTGATCCACAATTCCATGGTCTGCTCCTCATGTCCACAAGTCAAAAGTGCATTTAGGACCCTGTTACGGTGTCGATGGGAATGTCCATGACAGGCATGTGTGTTGAAGACATGTCCCATCTGCAGCAGTGCTCAGAGGCGGAGCCCTCGGAAAGTGAGTGGATCACAAGGGCTCTGACCTCATGGGTGGATCAATCCATTGATCAGTTCATAGGTGAATGATGATTTACAGGTGGTAGAACCACAGGAGATGGGATCTAGTTGGAGGAAGCTGGTCATAGTGCACGCACCCTGGGAACTACAGCTTGTACCCGCCCTTCCTTTTCTTTTCCCCTCCCTCCCTCCCTCACTCCCTGCTTGCCACAGGCCTATTTGTTCTTTGGCAGCTCCCCTGAGATACCCTTGGCCCTGCCTGTGGGACTTCTCCCCTTTTCATTCCTGGGAATTGCATCAGGACAGACGAGGAGTATGGGGAGGTGACAGAGGAACTGAGCAGCTGATATCCTCATCAGGCAGAATGGAGGAAGCAAAGAGGCAGAATGAAGAGGCAGGTGACGAGTAAAGGATTTATGAGTAAAGAAATGTTGTTGAGCCTGAGACTCGAATGTTCTTGAGGACAGGTTACCAGAGAAGAAAACAGGCACAGAGTCCTCAACCCCAAACCAAACCACTATAGGGAGGGACCCAAGAGAGAGGAGGGGCGCAGAGCAATTCTTCAGCTGGATCACTTGCAAACATCTGGAAAGGTGGCAAGATTTAAAGCCTGATGGGAGCAGCAGGGTCCCTGACACACCCAGGTATAAGCTGCATCTTCCCATGATCATGGGCCTATGTTTCTTGGTCACTGTCCCTGACTAAACTGGAACACAGCAGAGGACAGCGAGCTACCTGCAGTCCATAACTGTCTGTTCATGTCACTTGTGACAGGAAAGTACCGGGCACAGTAGATGCTCCCTAAGGAACACACACTCTGTAGACTGGAAAGAACGAATGAAATATTACTCAGTCACATAAAGAATGACTTTACGACTTTTGCTGGTAAATGGATGGATCTGGACACTATTATCCTAAGCAAAATAAGCCAATCCCCCTGCCCCTGTCAAAACAAAAACAAAAACAAATATCAAATGTGCTGTCTGCCATGTGGAAGCTAACCCACATAAGGTGGGGGACACAAATTCAGTAGATTAGCACAGGGGAATGAAGGGAAGGGAGCAAAGCAGGAACAGGAGAGACAGTGGGATGCATGTGACAGAACTGTCCTACCTTCACATGTGAATGCGGCACAGTGAATCTCCACATCATGTACAACCACAAGGCTGGGATCCTAATTAGAATAAGATGTCCCCCATGTTTGTATAAATATGTCACATATACTCTACTGTCATGTGCAACTGAAAAGAACAGATTTTTTGAAAAAAAGAATGAATGGAAATGGAATGCTATGGAATCCCAATTTTATCATCTGTTTTTAAAGGCATATGATCATTCTTTTCTTTTTTTTCTTTTTCTTTCTTTTTTTTTTTTTTTGTGGTGCTGGGGATCGAACCCAGGGCCCTGTGCATGCAAGGCAAGCAGTTTACCAACTGATCTATCTCCCCAGTCCATGATCATTATTTTGTACTTGACGTGACTGGTGCCACAGTCATGGGACCACATCATTCACATGAACTGTAAGTTTTCCAGTCTCTTGTGGTCCTCAAGACAACTCTGGAAAGTTTCTGGTAGCTGCTCTATGTACAAATACATAATTTTGTTCTGGAATAAATGTTCTGAATTGAAATTGGTTGACCCAAAGCAGATGCAAACAGTGGAATATTATTCAGGTATTTATTGAGACTTTGTTCCATAAAAAGGAAGAAAATATCAATCAATGTGCCTGTAAGGATGAGCCCAGAAAACAACATGGTAAGCAAAGAATCTCAACTTGGAAGATCACAAGATTCACTTCCAGGAACTGTTCAGACTAGTGGATCTATGGAGACAGGAGGTACATTTCCAGTTGCCTGGGACTGGGGAGAGTGTGATAGGGGTTGACTGCATAAGGCACATAGGGGTTCCCTTCTAACATGTGGACAGAGCTGGGGAGTTAGAGGTGCAGCTTACGGTGCTTCAAGTGTGCTAAACATCCCTGAAACCATTTGATTGAAATGGTTAATTTTAGATTCTGTGTATATCAGCTTAGTTCCAAAACCAAAGTTGGCACAACATCAAGCCCCCTTGCCGCCAACGTGTGTGTCCACTAAGGATGCATCTGAGTGCCTGCCACATCTATTTCCTACCACTCCAACACTTGACACCATTCCATTGAAAGATCATCCTCCCTCTTGGGGGCCATACACATGGCATGTCTCCATGTGCAGTTGCTTTTAATACTAATAGTCAATATATCCTTAGTTTCAGATTACAGAGAATACTGGGGAGATGTCATAGTGCTGGGACACAAAATAACATACAATAAAGTTTAATATTAATACTTAGATGAAATCATAAAGAAGCAATTATGATTTGCTCAAATTTGTAAGGAGTCTGTGATTTCTTTTAGTATACAAAAATTCTCTAAAAGTTATATATGAGAGTGTATTCCTCTGAGCTTTGATGTGATGTTTGGTCTTCATTGCTTTCTTAATGTCTATGATTAAGTTTAAGGATATTTTTCTAACTTAATAAATAAATAGGTTAATCATAGGTACAATTTGTATTCTTCCTATGTCTAGTTAGAGTTTTAGTCCATCTTTGAGTTCATGATATTGAATAAATATTAACTATAAGCTAATTCCTCTATTCTCTGTTAGTAATAACAAAAACATTCCACTGTTAATAACTAACATTAGAGTTCTTGGAAGGAGTAACTTCTACAAAAACTTAATGTCGTATTCTTTCAGGGAAACTAAAACTAAATGGAGCATGGTCCCTTTACCTTGCTGGGAACTGTTTTTATTTTTATTTAAGTTATCATACAGTAAAAATATGTTTTTTGAATAAGATCATTAATATACTCTTGAAGATTTTTTACTTAACATTTCCTTGTATTAACCATGAAATGATGTAATCAACACCCAAGGAAAAACATACAAAAAGACTCTGTGAACAATAAAGATTCAGACTCAACCTCAGAACACTTGGTGTCTCTGTGTGCTATTTCTCCACTGTGCTGACACCTCCCATCCACCTTGAACCCCTGACTGCTGCCAGGGCTGGACCCCGGCAAGTGCCCATTTACCCAATGCTGGGGTGACTCTGGTGGCTTTCTGTATACCTGGTCATCTCTGCAGTATCGACTGTCAGTGAGACTGGTTTTACTGGACTCATGCCTGTTCCCCTTCCCTTTATGTGCTCCTGTTTTCTAATTATTCTGGAGTGTTGGTCTTACTGTTTCTCAGACATTGATGATATCCATCCTTGTCCTGTTGTGTTAGTCAGCTTTTTGTCACTGGGACCAAAATGTCAGACAAGAACAACTTAGAGGAGGAAAAATGAATTTGGACTCATGGGCTTTCAGAGGTTCTCAGTCTATTGTTGGCCAGCTTCATTGCCCTGTGCCTGAGGTGAGACAGAACATCATGGCAGAAGGGTGTGCAGGAAAGCTGCTTAGCTAATGGCAAGGAAGAGAGAGAGAGAGAGAGAGAGAGAGAGAGAGAGAGAGAGAGAGAGAGAGAGAGGAAAGAAGAAGAAGAAGAAGAAGAAGAAGAAGAAGAAGAAGAAGAAGAAGAAGAAGAAGAAGAAGAAGAAGAGGAAGAAGGAAGAAGGAAGAAGAAGAAGAAGAGGAGGAGGAGGAGAAGGAGGAGAGGGAGGGAGGGAGGGAGAGAGAAAGGCCTGGGGAGGGGATAAAACTTTCCATGGCATTCTCCCAGTGACCTACTCCCTCCAGCTAAATCTCCTCTCTCAATAGCCTATTTAGCCTCAAATGGCAAGGTCATAGATCTCATGATCTTATCATTGCCTAAAAGCCCCACCTCTGAGCTTTGCTGCACTTTTTCTTTGTTTTGTTTCATTTCATTTTGCTGTGTTTGCAGGACTAGACATGGAGCCCAGGGATGTTCTAAAATCACCAACCCTCCTCCTTCTCCTTCCTTCTCCTCCTCCTTCTCCTCCTCCTCCTTCTTCTTATTATTGTTAAAATTTAGGCCAGGTTTTGGTCAATTGTCAAGGCTGGTCTTCAACATGGGATACTCCTGCTTCAGTCTCCTGAGCCACCGGGCTTTCAGGCACGCAGCACTTCACTGAGCACTTTCTGGAAATTTCCATGGAAAATAACAGGAAATTGTTTTAGATCAATAGTAACCAGTGACTGCTGAATCTGGAGGTGATTGATGGGTGTTTGTTTTGTTATTGTGATGGCACCAGAAATTGCACACAGGGTCTTCTTCAAGGTAGGCAAGGGCTTCACCATTGGCCTTTCCATTTTTTATGTTGAGACAGGGTCTCATTTTGTTGCCTGGGCTCCCTGGAATCTGGGATCCTCCTCTCTGAGTCTTTTGAGTAGCTGAGATTGAAAGTATGTACCCGCTTGTACCCACCTCTGACAACTTCTGAGCCACATCACCTACAAACAGATTAACTCTTCTTTGAAATTTCCACCTTACAATTTGTTCCAAGGCTGGGCTTGGTGACACCTGCCAGCAATCCCAGTGACTAGGGAGGCCCAGGCAGAGGTTTGCACCTTGGAGACCAGACTCAGCAATTCAGCACGGACCTAAGCAACTTGACGAGACATAAAATAAGGCAAATAGTCAGTGTTCCCTTCGTTCAATCCACAGCAATAAGAAACATAAAATAGAATACACTTTTTTTGGGGGGGGTGCTGGGGATTTAATCCAGGGGTGCTTTATCATTGAGCTGCATCCCAACACCTTTTTATTTCTTCCACATTTTTATCATTGTGTTCTATTTGTGCATAATGATGGGATTTCTTGCTATGTGTGCATGTAGGCTTTGCTGGTCTCCAGAACTCAGTGCTGCATCAATTTGCAGTCTCTTTGCCAGTCTCCACTCCATTGTACTACACCATCATTCACAGAAATACTTCATTCTAGAGGTGAATGGTAAAGGCAGAACATTGAATAGAGGTTCCCAGGGGCTGGGGGCAGGGGAGTGAGGAGTTGGTGCTTTATGGGTACACAGCTCCTGAGGGGAGAAATGACATGTTTTGGAAATAGGCAGAAGGGAGTGTTGCCCAACATGGTGAATGCAATTAATGCCACTGAATTGCACTTAAAAACATTTCACCAGGTGCCATGGCACATGCCTGCAGTCCTGGCTCCTCAGGAGGCTGAAGTAGGGAGATCTTAACGGTTCAGGAGTTGGAGACAGGACTGGGCCTCAGAGCCAAAACCCTACTTTCAAGGAAAACAGAAAAAGTTTAAAGTGAGAAGTTCCGACAGGGCCTTGTGGTGCACATCTCTAATCCCAGGGACTCAGGAGTCTGAGGCAGGAGGATCACAAGTTCAAGGCCAGCCTCGGCACATTAGTGAAGACCTCAGACAACTCAGTGAGACCCTGTCTCAAAATCAAACAGAAAAAGGGCTGAGGATGTGGATCCGTAGTTCCTGGTTTCAATCCCTGGTACCAAAAAACAAAAACAAAAACAAAAACAAAAACAAAATTAAAACCAGGAAGGTGAGAGGAGAAATAACCATGGATAAAGGAGCAATTAAATCATTGGAGAGAAAGGAAGCAAGTGAATCCAGAGAGCCAGTTTCTCTAAGGGATCTCTGAGGGACTCCCACAATCTGGTCACTAGAATGAAGGAATTGTAGAATTGGTGTTTTTGTCATTGTTGTTCTTTTTCATTATACATGACAGTGAATGTGTTTGGTAAATTATGCCTGTGTAGACTATACCATACTCTATTTAGGATCCCACTCTTATGGTACATGATGCAGGGTTACCCTGGTCTTGTATTCAAATACAAAACCAGGACATTTATGTTCAGTTAATTCTACTGTCTTTCCTCTTCCCCTCCTCCTCCCTTTCCTTTGTTTCCCCTTGACTAATCCAGTGGATTTCTGTTATTCCCTTCCCTAGTTTCCCTTGTTTGGGGTTAGCATCCATAAATCAGAGAAAACATTTGGTCTCTGGTTTTGGGGGACTGGCTTATTTCACTCAGCCTTATAGTCTCCAGTTCCATCCATTTACCAGAAAATGCCATCATTTCATTCTCCTTTAAGGCTGAGTAATATTCCATTGTGTATATGTACCACATTTTATTTAGCCATGCATCTGTTGAAGGGCACCTAGTTTGGTTCCATAGTTTAGCTATAGTGAATTGAGCTGCTATAAACATGGATGTGGCCATGTCACTATAGTATGCTGATTTTAAGTCTTTTTGCTATAGACCAAGTGGGATAACTGGGTCAAATGATGGTTCCATTCCAAGTTTTCTGAGGAATCTCCATACTGCTTTGCAGAGTGGTTACACCAATGTGCAGCCCACCTGCAATGTATGAGTGTACCTGTTCCCCCACATCCTCACCAATATTTATTGTTACTTGTATTCTTGATTATTGACATTCTGACTAGAGTGAGATGAAATTTCAGTGTAGTTCTAATTTGCATGTTGAGTACTTTTTCATATATCTGTCAACCATATACTTGGTCCTTTTATTACAAGATTGAAGAGTGGGAGACAAAATCCACATGGAACACTTGGCAAGGTAGGACCCTGCCACTCCCCCATGCGCATGTGGGGCAGAGTTAATCTTCCATAAAGGGTCAAGGTGTGTCACCAGGATGGAAGGGGTGATGCTGGCAGGGAAGGGTCACTATGGTCAATTCCTGCAGCATTGCACTGAGGGGCTTTTCAAGGTTAGATGATTAGTAGGTTCACTTGAGGACCAAGTGCCATTCTGTTCTACTGGGTGTGAAAACAGTGTCATCAATTTGAGAATTAATAACAATAGTCAAAATATAATATAGCTTCCTTTGGCTGGGCGCAGTGGCACATGCCTGTAATCCCAGCAGCTGGGTAGCTGAGGCAGGAGGATCACAAGTTCAAGGCCAGCTTCAGTAGCTTAGTGAAATCCTGTCTCAAAATCAATAAAAAGGGCTGAGGACATGGTTCAGTGTTAAAGCATCTCTGGGTTCAATCCCTAGTACCAAAAAAAAATAAATAAATAAATAAATAAAACAAAATAAAGGCCCTACCCACAAATAGAGTACCATTCTGAGGTACTAGGGGTTAGGGTTTCAACATATGAATTGGGGAGGCTCATTGGATGTGGTGATTTAAGATGTTTTAATCATTGGAGGTTTTAATGGAAATATTGAAAATTACATTCATAATTATGTATGATGAAATGGAAAACTTATTGAATTCAATAATTTAGAGGACTGGGTTTTATTGGAGGGTGAGGAACTTGGTTTGATTCAGGAAAATTCTGTAGGTGTGGCTGCATGGTACAGTTATAGAACTTGCTTGATAATTAACGCTGGTTGATCTTTGCATTTTCATTGTTATAGAGATTACTCATGGAAATGAAATAACAGCTGTTAAGCCTAAAATTAGAGAGAGTAGGAATGGTAAGAAGTTTATTTAAATTAATCCTTTTTGATGAGAGGTGAGGGTTGAAGGTATTATTTGAATATGGAAAATAGATTTGGCAGTTGCTTTTTTCTAGTCAAATTAGGTCTAGTAGAGTGGATGCTGATTTTGGACTTACAGATAGATTTTCCTATGGTGGCAGACAGTGAATAATTGTTGGAAAGAATCCTAGGAGATTTGAAAATTTAGAGGCATTGATATGCCTCAGTGGACAGCTCAAATACATTCTGTAATGGTGGCCCTGGTCTCCTGGGCCCCCTGACTTTCCAACCCTGCTCCATCCCTGTGTGCTTCTGCATTACTAGTCAAGCCAGAGGATGCCAGATGTGCCAGATGTGGTTAATTCATGCAGACTGTGAATCAGAGGAAAGGCGGGTGGGGGCAGTTGAGACTGGGTGGTGTGGCTAACTGAGGACAACCTTCCTGTCCTAAAGGAGACAAGGTGCCAGTGAGTTCTAAACCGTGTTCAGTTATTTAACCAGAGGAATTGCTTTTGGTCATCCCCACATATGGTTCTGCTTTATGAATTAACATAACAAAGTCTTAAGAACAGACTTGCAGGGCATGGTGATGCACGCTTATCATCCCAGCAGCTCAGGAGGCTGAGGGAAGAGGATGGTGAGTTCAAAGCCAGCCTCAGCAACTGAGGGAGGCCCTAAGCAACTCAGTGAGACCCTGTCTCAAAATAAACTAGAAAAATGGCTGGGGATATGGCTCAGTGGTTAAGCACTCCTGGGTTCAATCTTTGGTGCAAAAAAAAAGTCTCTGGGGTCATGATTGCACCCCACCATAGTGCTTATTGGTCCTGTGTGGCCTTGGCAACATTTGCATTCCATGCCTCTGATTTTCCATCTATAACATGGGTACAGTCCATTCACAGGGCTCATATCCTGGGTTCAGGTGCTGTTACATGAAGTGCGTACACTAGAAAAGTGCCCAGCGAACATTAGCCATTACTTAAGCAGAAATAGGAAAAGCAAAAATCGTACCTTAACAACTTAGGATCACCGGATGAGGAGAGGAACTGTTTTATTTCCAAACTTCCTATTATAGATAGAAACAAGCTTTCCAAGTGCAGTATCTCTGAAGACCCAATCCATCTGGCAAGAGCATCTGACATGGCAATTGCAGAATCCCAAGTATCATAAGGCACAACCCTCCTTGGACCACCCCTTAGCCTTTTGGACTCCTGTCGAACATACATTTCTAGCAACCACGCCACTCAGGATTCCAGAAGTGACTGTTAGAAAGTCAAGGAAGAAATTGCTTAGAAGCAAGACCCAGACAGTCCCCAGTTGCCTGAACTGACAGTTGACAGCCTGTTAGTCAGGGAAGAAGGAAGAAAATTAAAAAGCAGAGCCAACAGTCCCCTGTGCCCCAGGAACCCCCCAGGGTTTCCTTGCCTGGCACCTTGATTGATGTCCTTGAAGATGACCTTCAGACCTGCTCCCCTGTGACCCCCCTTCCATTCTCTCTGCAGCCAACCTAAAACACAGCAGCTGTCAGACCACCCCCACCAACCCTGCCTTTTCTTTCCTCCTAATTTAGGTCACCAAGTCCTATGACTCACTTCAAAATGTACCTGGAGCTTCTGGTGCCTGACAAAAGGGGATGGGGTCCTGAAATCAGCACACAGTTCCTGACACTCTTGTCACCAATTTTTGGGCTTGCTAGACAAGGGACACCTGCCTGATCTTCCTACCTTGAGTCTCCTGGTGTCCAGGGGTGGGGGCTTTGATGGGAACACACAGGAAGGGCTGCTGAGCATCTGCCCTGGGTCCTGACATCAGACTTCCTCATCTTTCTCTTCAAATCAAAAACAGGACACCTCTTGCCGTGGACTGCAAGAGTTGCTATGGGAAGCATTAACAGTCACTATGTTAAGTGATTTGAGAAAATAAGGCTAAATATTAGAGTGGGTGAAGTAATAAGTTCAATGACTCAGATTCCCGAATCTCACTTTGGGTGCTTTCTCAGCCCTTCCTCCTTCCCCTGCATGGATAATCGAGGGAACCCTAAGGTGCTGAGAGTCACTGGAAGGATCTCTTCATTGTTTGACCTTGAAGCAGGTGAGGTTTGCTTTTTCTTTTCTGATGCTGCATCTCACTTCATTCTTGCGTTTCTGCACCATCATGAACTTGATGACCTGTTCACCTTTGTTAGGGCGGATGCGGGTGGCCAAAAAGAAGTCAGACCCAAAGCAGCTGGACAAGGCTTTATTTGGATGGCTCTCAGGTGAGATTCACCTGAGGATGCAGTATCTACATTCATAACTGGGGTTATTATTTCTCCACTCACTTTATCTGAGGCCGAACTCCAGGAGGGTCATTAACCAAATGCTGGAAAGAACTTCAGATCTGTATCTTGAGATCATTCTTATTATTTTCATTCTAGCCTAACTCTGAGCTGAATGCAAATGTGCAGTGTATCTTCAATGTAGACATTGCTAATAATCAGCATCCCCATGATCATTAGGTTGATAAAGTGTTTTCCAATTATGAACTTTAAATGAAGCATTTTGCCTGCTCAGAAGCAATTTGCCATTTAGCGGGAAAACCTTTTAGTGAGGATATTAGTCGATTCCATTTATGTTTGTGCTTGTTCTGGTTGCTCAGTGGAGCACCCTTTATTAACAACTGCCAATCATCAGTGAATGGACTCCTATCCGTACACACATCAATTCCATTCGGCTGCCCTAGTTTTGCTTTATTGTCCACGTAATTCCCTGTTCTTGCTCAGAATCTCACTGAAGTCTGGCACACCATGTCCTTCGATCAATAAAGTCCAGTGTTTATATTCTGACAAATCATCAGCCACCAAGCAGCACCTTGGGTGGCCATGTCACATGGCCCCAGACCAACTGCTCTTACACAGTGACATTCCCTGCGATGTGTCTCAGCTTTGAGGCATTGGTCACGGAGCGTCACAGAGTCCAGCCAGAACACCACTTCCCTGTCAAAGGGATGCAGAGGATGGGCCTGCATCCACAGACAGTTCTTGCAACCAAGCAGAGGAGATTTTATTCTTAATACCTATTCACCCAGGCCCATTCTCTGCCTTCCCTTAATTTCCTAAGAAAATTCTGATTGAAAATTCAACACTATTCTGTTTTAATTTACTCTATGATGTGCTCACATTGTGAGCAGAAGAAAGAATGAGATCACTTTTTTTTCCTTCAATGCTTTTAACCAATTCTATATTCATATGGAGTTGGAATCCATTCCACAAAATATTTTTTTGGTGGGGGGGGGAGGCAGGTGCCAGGATTGAACTCAGGGACCCTAGACCACTGAGTCACATCCCCAGCCTTTTTTGTATTTTATTTAGAGACAGGGTCTCACTGAGTTGCTTAGGGCCTCACTAAGTTGCTAAGGCTGGCTTTGAACTTGTGATCTTCCCACCTCAGACTGCTGAGCTGCTGGGATGACAAGCTTCCTCCACTGTACCCACCTAGTGTTTTTAAATTTGTTCTGTTCAGATATATATAACAGTAATGTGATAAAACATATGTGTTTGGAACTGTCAGAGTTTTTTTTTTTTTTTTTTTTTTTTTTTTTGGACTTGTGACTTTTGACCTAAATTGGTCAAATAACCACACAGGTCCAGCCTAAGTCACCTTCAAACTTTTCAGAGACACTTACATAACCTTTTTGTTTTTTTTTGTAGCTCTCCATGTACAATTTCTTTTCATCCTTGTCCTTCTCTTCATGTGTTGACTTTTCTCTGATCCTTTTATAAACACTCTAGAGCACACATAAGCAGCGCCAGAAAAGTAGGCACAACACCTCCTGCGAACTGCTGAGGACATAAAGAAAACGGTCTCTTCTTGTTCTTTATCAAAGAGAAAGTGTAAAAATAATATTTAATTTTGTTCTTATTAGATGTCTTGCCATTTCCTCAGAGAAGGAATTAAAACTGTCTGTAATTCCACCTCTCAGAGATCATCCCTGTTAACGTAGCAGACCGCAATTTAGACTCCTAAAATCAGAGGGAAGGTGGTAAATGGCTTTTGCAAATTTTATAAGTTGAACCTAATGGTAAATTGAAGTCAAGATTTGCTAGCAAATGTAAATTTCTCCAATGGTCAAATAATAAATAAAGTCAAAATGAACTTCATCCTGAAAAGCTGAAGCCATCTTTTGATGAAGTTATCTGAGATTACCAAAAATACATAAGTCCTAACTTCCAATTTTAATGGTGATACTGTGTTCACTAATGAACGTGGACAGCTTAACCTCAAAAAAGAAACAAGCTGAGAGACACAGAAAAAGACTGGTTTTGCTGGGCTTGGTGGTACACTACTCTATCCCAGTGACTGGGTAGGGTGAGGCAGAAAGATCATGAGTTCAAAGCCAGCCTCAGCAACTTAGTGAGGCCCTAAGCAACTCAGGGATACCCTGTCTATAAATAAAATATAAAATGGGCTGGGAATGTGGCTCAGTGGTTAAGTGCCCCTGGGTTCAATCACTGGTGCAAAAAAAAAAGAGTGGATTTTTGTATTGGAGGCAGAAATTTGGGTCCTCTAAGAAATGCTCTTCTGGTGCCTGGGACTAAACTTGGAGCCTTAAGTGTGCCATGCATGCTCTCTACCACTGAGTTACGGTGCCAGCCCATAAGGGGAATTATTTTTAGGAATCTTTTATGTGCTACTGTAAAGCAAGTTCTTCCCTATTTTTGACTTATGCTGTCCTTAAATGTGATCATGACTCTCATGGGAGGGATGGATAAGTCACCTTTCCTTTGAACAACAACACAGGGTCAGCTTCCCTTGCTCCATAGAATTAAGAGTAACTTGCAAATCTCAGCCTGGGGCCAAAATTCCATAGGAATCACTCATCATTTTACATTTGAAGGAAGACAGAGAAGAGTCCATAGTCCTTTATGACTAAGGGCTTTTCCAAAGATGGGCAGAGATTTCAGTAGAGCTTCACTGACCCAAGACCTCACCTCAGGATCCTCATGATGGACTCAGTAACCCTCTCTGGAGCAAAATGCTGCCATTTTACATGAATTCTGTATCCCAGAAAATATTTCCACCATGGATTGATAGTGGAAAAAAATAGTGAGAAAAAAAATGCAAGTAAGAGTATAGTATCCTTCTGGTCTCACTCCAACATGATTTGCTCTTTGGGCCAGAATCCAAGTAAAGACTGGTGATTAGGGACTGGGTTTTTTTTTTTTTAATTTTTATTTTTTGAATGTATTATTATTATTATTATTATTATTGTATACAAATGGGATACATGTTGTTTCTCTCTTTGTACATGGAGTCAAGGCATACCATTTGTGTTATCATACGTTTACATAGGGCAATGATATTTGATTCATTATTTTTTCCCTTCCCCCCACCCCTCCCACCCCTCTTTTCCCTCTATACAGTCCTTCTTTCCTTCATTCTTACCACATTCCTTATCCCTAACCCTAAACCTTACCCTAAACCTAATGTTAACCCCTCCCACCCCACAATATATGTCCTCATCTGCTTATCAGCGAGATCATTCGTCCTTTAGTTTTTTCTTTCTTTTTTTTTATTGTAAACAAATGGGATACATGTTTTTTCTCTGTCTGTACATGGCGTAAAGGCATACCATTTGTGTAATCATAAATTTACATAGGGTAATGTTGTTTGATTCATTCTGCCATTTTTTCCCTTCCCCCCTCCCCTCCCACCCTTCCCCTCCATCTATACAGTCCTTCCTTCCTCCATTCCTGCCCCCCTCCCTAAACCCAACTCCAACCCCAACACTAACCCTTCCCACCCCCCATTATGTGTCATCATCCACTTATTAGCGATATCATTCTTCCTTTGGTTTTTTGAGATTGGCTTATCTCACTTAGCATGATATTCTCCAGTTTCATCCATTTGCCTGCAAATGCCATAATTTTATCGTTCTTTATGGCTGAGTAATATTCCATTGTATATATATACCACATTTTCTTTATCCATTCATCAATTGAAGGACATCTAGGTTGGTTCCACAATCTGGCTATTGTGAACTGAGCAGCTATGAACATTGATGTGGCTGTATCTCTGTAATATGCCGATTTTAAGTCCTTTGGGTATAGGCCAAGGAGTGGGATAGCTGGGTCAAATGGTGTTTCCATTCCAAGTTTTCTAAGGAATCTCCACACTGCTTTCCAGAGTGGCTGCACTAATTTGCAGCCCCACCAGCAATGTAAGAGTGTACCTTTCTCCCCACATCCTCGCCAACACCTGTTGTTGCTTGTATTCTTGATAATTGCCATTCTAATTGGGGTGAGATGGAATCTTAGGGTGGTTTTGATTTGCATTTCTCTTATTACTAGAGATGTTGAACATTTTTCCATATGTTTGTTGATTGCTTGTATATCTTCTTCTGTGAAGTGTCTATTCATTTCCTTAGCCCATTTGTCAGTTGGATTATTTACATTCTTGGTGTAGAGTTTTTGAGTTCTTTATAGATTCTGGAGATTAGCGCTCTATCTGAAGTATGATTGGCAAAGATTTTCTCCCACTCTGTAGGTTCTTTCTTTGCATTGCTGATTGTTTCCTTTGCTGAGAGAAAGCTTTTTAGTTTGAATCTATCCCAGTTATTAATTCTTGCTTTTATTTCTTGTGCTATGGGAGTCCTGTTGAGGAAGTCTGGTCCTAAGCCGACATGTTGAAGCTCTGGACCTACTTTTTCTTCCTATAAGATGCAAGGTCTCTGGTCTGATTCCGAGATCCTTAATCCATTTTGAGTTTAGTTTCATGCATGGTGAGAGATATGGGTTTAGTTTCATTCTGTTGCATATGGATTTCCAATTCTCCCAGCACCATTTGTTGAAGAGGCTATCTTTTCTCCATTGCATGTTTTTGGCCCCTTTGTCTAGTATGAGAAAATTGTATTTATTTGGGTTTGTGTCCGTGTCCTCTATTCTGTACCATTGATCCACCTTTCTATTTTGGTACCAATACCATGCCGTTTTTGTTACTATTGCTTTGTAGTAGAGTTGAAGATCTGGTATTGTGATACCCCCTGCTTCACTCTTTTTGCCAAGGATTGCTTTAGCTATTCTGGGTTTTTTATTCTTCCAGATGAATTTCATAATTGCTTGCTCTATTTCTGTAAGGTACATCATTGGGATTTTCATTGGAATTGCATTGAATCTGTATAGCACTTTTGGTAGTATGGCCATTTTGACAATATTAATTCTCCCTATCCAAGAACATGGGAGATCTTTCCTTCTTCTAAGGTTTTCTTGAATTTTTTTCTTTAGTGTTCTGTAGTTCTCATCATAGAGGTCTTTCACCTCTTTTGTGAGATTGATTCCCAAATACTTTATTTTTTTCAAAGCTATTGTGAATGGGGTAGGTTTCCTAATTTCTCTTCCTGAAGATTCATCGCTTATATATAAAAATGCCTTAGATTTATGTGCATTGGTCTTATGTCCCGCTACTTTACTGAATTCACTTATGAGATCTAAAAGTTTTCTGGTGGAATTTCCTGGTTCCTCTAAGTATACCATCATATCATCAGCAAATAGGGATATTTTGAGTTCTTCTTTTCCTATTCGTATCCCTTTAATTTCTTTGGTCTGTCTAATTGCTCTGGCTAGAGTTTCAAGGATGATATTGAATAGAAGTGGTGAAAGAGGGCATCCCTGCCTTGTTCCAGTTTTTAGAGGGAATGCTTTCAGTTTTTCACCATTTAGAATGATATTAGCCATGGGTTTAGCATAGATGGCCTTTACAATGTTAAGGAATGTTCCCACTATCCCTATTTTTTCTAGTGTTTTGAGCATGAAGGGTGCTGTATTTTATCAAATGCTTTTTCTGCATCTATTGAAATAATCATGTGATTCTTGACTTTAAGTCTATTGATATGGTGAATGACATTTATTGATTTCCGGATGTTGAACCAACCTTGCATCCCTGGGATGAAACCCACTTGATCATGGTGCACTATCTTTTTAATATGTTTTTGTATGCGATTTGCTAAAATTTTGTTTAGAATTTTTGCATTGATGTTCATTAAGGATATTGGTCTGAAATTTTCTTTCCTCGATGTGTCTCTGTCTGGTTTAGGAATCAGGGTAATATTGGCTTCATAGAATGAGTTTGGGAGAGTTCCCTCCTCTTCTATTTTCTGGAATACTTTGAGAAGTATTGGAATGAGTTCTTCTTTAAAAGTTTTGTAGAACTCGGCTGAGAACCCATCTGATCCCAGACTTTTCTTTGTTGGTAGGCTTTTGATGACCTCTTCTGTTTCATTACTTAAAATTGGTCTATTTAAATTGTGTATGTCCTCCTCATTCAGTTTAGGCAATTCATATGTCTCTAGAAACCTGTTGATGTCTTTGAAATTTTCTATTTTGTTGGAGTATAGATTTTCAAAATAGCTTCTAATTATGTTTTGTATTTCAGTCGTGTCTGTTGTGATATTTCCTTGTTCATTCCGAATTTTAGTGATTTCGGTTTTCTCTCATCTTCTCCTTGTTAGTGTGGATAAAGGTTTATCAATTTTGTTTATTTTTTTGAAGAACCAACTATTTATTTTGTCAATTTTTTGTATTGTTTCTTTTGTTTCAATTTCGTTGATTTCAGCTCTCAGTTTAACTATTTCCTGTCTTCTACTACTTTTGATGTTGGTCTGTTCTTCTTTTTCTAGGGCTTTGAGCTGTAGTGTTAGGTCATTTATTTTTTGAGTTTTACTTCTTTTATTAAATGCGCTCCATGAAATAAATCTTCCTCTAAGTACCACTTTCATAGTGTCCCAGAGATTTTGATATGAAGTTTCTTTGTTCTCGTTTACCTCTAAGAATTTTTTAATTTCCTTCCAATATCTTCTGTTATCCATTCATCATATAGTAGCATATTGTTTAATCTCCAGGTGTTGGAGTAGTTTCTGTTTTTTACTCTTTCATTAATTTGTAACTTCAATCCATTATGATCTGATAGAATACAAGGTAGTGTCTCTATCTTCTTGTATTTGCTGACATTAGCTTTGTGGCATAATATATGGTCTATTTTAGAGAAGGATCCATGTGCTGCTGAGAAGAAAGTGTATTTGCTCTTGGTTGGATGGTATATTCTATAAATGTCTGTTAAGTCTAAATTATTGATTGTGTTATTGGGATCTATGGTTTCTTTTTTCAATTTTTGTTTGGAAGATCTGTCCAGTGGTGAAAGAGGCGTGTTAAAATCACCTAGTATTATTGTGTTATGGTCTATTTGGTTTCTAAAATTGAGAAGGATTTGTTTAACATACATGGATGAGCCACTGTTTGGGGCATAGATGTTTATGATTGTTATATCTTGCTGATTTATGCTTCCCTTAAGCAGTATGAAATGTCCTTCTTTATCCCTTCAACTAACATTGGCTTGAAGTCCACATTATCTGAAATGAGGATGGATACTCCAGCTTTTTTGCTGAGTCCATGTGCATGGTATGTTTTTCCCCATCCTTTCACCTTTAGTCTATGGGTATCTCTTTCTATGAGGTGAGTCTCTTGCAGGCAACATATTGTTGGATCTTTCTTTTTAATCCAATCGCCAGTCTATGTCTTTTGGTTGATGAATTCAGGCCATTAACATTCAGGGTTATTATTGAGATATGATTTTTATTCCTAGTCATTTGGTTCATATTTAAAATTTTTGACACATCTTGGTTCCTCCTTTATTTGACAGTTCCTTTAGGATAATTCCTCCCTTTGCTGATTTGCTTCTTTGTTTTTTATCTCTTCCTCATGAAATATTTTGCTGAGAATGTTCTGTAATGCTGGCTTTCTTTTTGTAAATTCTTTTAGCTTTTGTTTATCATGGAATGATCTTATTTCATCGTCAAATTTGAAGGTAAGTTTTGCTGGGTATAAGATTCTTGGTTGGCATCCATTTTCTTTCAGAGCTTGAAAAATGTTGTTCCAGGCCCTTGTAGCTTTTAGGGTCTGGATTGAAAAATCTGCTGATATCCGTATTGGCTTCCCCCTGAATGTAATTTGGTTCTTTTCTCTCACAGCCTTTAAAATTCTGTCTTTATTTTGTATGTTAGGTATTTTCATTATAATGTGCCTTGGTGTGGGTCTGTTGTAATTTTGTGTATTTGGAGTCCTATAAGCCTCTTGGACTTGATTTTCCATTTCATTCTTCAGATTTGGGAAATTTTCTGATATTATTTCTTCAAATAGATTGTTCATTCCTTTGGTTTGTTTCTCTAAGCCTTCCTCAATCCCAATAATTCTCAAATTTGGCCTTTCCATGATATCCCATAGTTCTTGGAGATTCTGTTCATGATTTCTCACCATCTTCTCTGTTTGTTCAACTTTGTTTTCGAGGTTAAATATTTTGTCTTCAATATCTGAAGTTCTGTCTTCCAGCTGTTCTATCCTATTGGTTATGCTTTCTATGGAGTTCTTAATTTGGTTTAATGTTTCCTTCATTTCAAGGATTTCTGTTTGGTTTTTTTTCAATATCTCTACCTCTTTATTGAAATGAACTTTTGCTTCCTGAATTTGCTCTGTTAACTGTTGTTTGGTGCGATCGTTCAATGCCTGCATTTGCTCTTTCATCTCATCGTTTGCTTCCCTAATCATTTTAATTATGTACATTCTGAACTCCCTTTCTGTCATTTCTTCTGCCATGCTGTCGTTGGATTTTATTGATGTAACATCTAGATTTGTTTGGGGCATTTTCTTCCCTTGTTTTCTCATATTGTTCAGGAATCAGTGGGTCATTAAGATATTGCAGATTTCCTCTATCAACTTATAATGTCCCTGAAGATTGCTAGTATATCCCCTCTTATCCTTCAGTAGCCTGAAGTCTTGGAGGAGGTTGATAATGCAGAGCTCCACGAAGAAGCTGCCTCTCTAGGTGTGGTAACCCTCAGGTGGCATATATTCCCTGCTAGTGGTCAGAGGTGCCTCCACTTGTTGACCAATGGTCATCCAATGGGGAACTAGCCTGTGGGCTGAGGCAAGGCCTGTTTGTGCCTATGTCTCTGGCTTTACCGTCCCTGTGGGAAAACCTCCCCCGGCTGGGAAGAGTCACTCGGTGGGGACGTCTCGCTGGTCAGTTGCCCTCCTAGAGGTTCCCCTCAATCTACAACTACCGCCTGGCCTGGGCTGTCTTCCTCTGCAACCATCCCAGGGACCCGGACCTACGTCCTGGGCCTGGGAGCCTCACCCTTCGCAGGCGAGTCTCCTTAGGCTGCCTCTCCCAGAGAATCTGCCCGCCACCCTGGAAACTTCGCTCCGCCCCTAGGCGTGTCTCTGTGCGGCTCTTCCAGCAAGAAGCCACCAAGCTCCTGGGACCCTGCTCTGCACCAATCGCCTGGCTATGCAGCCCCTCCCCTGAGCCACCACCTGGAGCCCCATACAATAGCTCCGAGACCCAGAGACCTGCCACACACCTCCTCCTCCGGACAGCCGTCCGGTTTCCGACACAGTCACTAGGAGTCCAAACAACTCACTTCGGGTCTCCTCCTCCCACCAACCACCCGTAGCCCTAGGAAGTCACTCCAAGTCCAAGTGACCTGCCCTGTTCCTCCTCCTCCTCCTTGGGGTAGCCCCCCGGGTGTTCAGGAGCGGTGGCTCCGAGACCAGGTGACTCACCACGCTCCTCCTCCAGGCAGGCCACCGGTGTTCAGGAGTGGCCGCCTCTAGTCCAATCAACTCACCACTCGCCTCCCCCTCTGGCAACAGCCTGTGGCTCCGATGCAGTCACTCCCAGACCAAGCGTCCCACCGCTCTCCTCCTCCAGACAGGCCACCAGTGTTCTGGAGCAGCTGCTCCAAGTTCAAACAGCTCGTCACGCAGCTCCTCCTCCGGCAACTGCCCGCGGCTCTGATGCAGTCACTCCCAGGTCAAGCAACACACCGCGCTCCTCCTCCTCCTCCGGGCACCCTCCCGGCACTCAGGAGCGCTCGCTCTGAGTTCAAACAGCTCACCACGCAGCTCCTCCCCAGGCAGCTGCCCGGAGCCCCAGCGGCTGCTCGAGTCCAAGCGCTATGCTGAGCCGCCTCCTCTACGATGATCCCAGTTGTCCGTGTTTACCGCTCCAGCGGGGGGAGGGGCGTCTCGCCGAGCAACTCCACTTCACAAATTCCCTGCGTTCTGGGGCTACCGCCCCATCCGGGACGCCTCCCCAACAGGAGAGACTCACCCGGCAGCTTTGAGTTGGTCCCAAGTCTCTCACTATCTCCTCTTTTGAATCTTGCGTCCTGGAGCAGCGTGAAATGCAGCCGCCCTCTAGTCCGCCATCTTGGCCCCTCCGCCATCTTGGCCCCTCTAGTTTTTTGAGATTGACTTATCTCACTTAGCATGATATTCTCCAATTTCATCCATTTGCCTGCAAATGCCATAATTTTATCATTCTTCATTGCATAGTAATATTCCATTGTATATATATGCCACAGTTTCTTTACCATTCATCAATTGAAGGATATCTAGGTTGGTTCCACAATCTGGCTATTGTGAATTGAGCAGCTATGAACATTGATGTGGCTGTATCTCTGTAGTATGCTGATTTTAAATCCTTTGGGCATAGGCCGAGGAGTAGGATAGCTGGGTCAAATGGTGGGTCCATTCCAAGTTTTCTAAGGAATCTCCACACTGCTTTCCAGAGTGGCTGCATTAATTTGCAGCCCCACCAGCAATGTATGAGTGTACCATTTTCCCCACATTCTCTCCAACACCTATTGTTGCTTGTGTTCTTGATAATCGCCATTCAAATTGGGGTGAGATGGAATCTTAGTGTAGTTTTGATTTGCATTTCTCTTATTACTAAAGATGGTGAACATTTTTTCATATGTTTGTTGATTGCTTGTAGATCTTCTTCTGTGAAGCGTCTGTTCATATCATTAGCACATTTGTTGATTCGGTTATTTGTATTCGTGGTGTAGAGTTTTTTGAGTTCTTTATATATTCTGGAAATTAGTGCTCTATCTGAAGTATGAGTGGCAAAGATATTCTCCCACTCTGTAGGCTCTCTCTTCACATTACTGATAGTTTCTTTTGCTGAGAGAAAGCTATTTAGGTTGAATCTATCCCAGTTGTTGATTCTTGCTTTTATTTCTTGTGCCATGGGAGTCCTGTTAAGGAAGTCTGATCCTCAACCAACAAGTTGAAGAGTTGGACCTACTTTTTCTTCTATAAGATGCACGGTCTCTGGTCTGATTTCAAGGTCCTTGATCCACTTTGAGTTGAGTTTTGTGCAGGGTGAGAGATAGGGGTTTAATTTCATTCTGTTTCATATGGATTTCCAGTTTTTCAAGCACCATTTGTTGAAGAGGCTATCTTTTCTCCATTGCATATGTTTGTCACCTTTGTCTAGTATATGAAAATTGTATTTATTTGGGTTTGTGTCCATATCCTCTATTCTGTACCATTGATCTACCTGTCTATTTTGATACCAATACCATGCCATTTTTGTTGCTATTGCTTTGTAGTAGAGTTGAAGATCTTGTATTGCAATATGCCCAGGTTCAGTCTTTCTGCTAAGGATTGCTTTAGCTATTCTGGTTTTCTTATTCTTCCAGATGAATTTCATGATTGCTTGCTCTATTTCTGTATGGTACATCATTGGGATTTTAAGTGGAATTGCATTGAATCTGTATAGCACTTTTGGTAGTATAGCCATTTTGACAATATTAATTCTGCATATCCAAGAACATGGGAAATCTTTCCATCTTCTAAGATTTTCTTTAATTTCTTTCTTTAGTGTTTTGTAGTTCTCATTGTAGAGGTCTTTAACCTCTTTTGTGAGATTGATTCCCAAGTATTTTATTTATTTTTTTTTGAGGCTATTGTGAATGGGGTAGTTTTCCTATCTTCTCTTTCTGAAGATTCATCACTTATGTATAAAAATGCAATAGATTTATGAGTATTGATTATGTAACCTGCTACTTTACTGAATTCAATTATGAGTTCTAAAAGTTTTCTGGTGGAATTTCGCAGTTCCTCTAAATATATAATCATGTCATCAGTGAACAGGGATAGTTTGAGTTCTTATTTTCCTATTCGTGTCCCTTTAATTTCTATGGTTTGTCTAATTGCTCTGGCTAGAATTTCAAGGACGATGTTGAATAGAGGTGGTGAAAGAGGACATCACTGCCTTGTTCCAGTTTTTAGGGGGAATACTCTTAGTTTTTCACCATTTAGAATGACATTGGCCATGGGCTTAGCATAGATGGCCTTTACAATGTTAAGGAATGTTCCCACTACCCCAATTTTTTCTAGTGTTTTGAGCATGAAGGGATGCTGTATTTTATTGAATGCTTTTTCTGCATCTATTGAAATAATCATGTGATTCTTAACTTTAAGTCTGTTAATCTGGTGAATGACATTTATTGATTTCCGGATGTTGAACCAACCTTGTATCCCTGGGATAAAATCCACTTCATCGTGGTGCATTATCTTTTTAATATATTTTAGTATGTGATTTGCTAAAATTTTGTTGAGAATTTTTGTGTCGATGTTCATTAAGGATATTGGTCTGAAATTTTCTTTCCTTGATGTGTCTCTGTCTGGTTCAGGTATCAGGGTGATATTGACTTCATAGAATGAGTTTGGGAGGGTTCCCTCCTCTTCTATTTCATGGAATACTTTGAGGAGTATTGGAATGAGCTGTTCTTTAAAGGTTTTGTAGAACTTGGCTGAGAACCCATCTGGTCCCAGACTTTTCTTTGTTGGTAGGCTTTTGATGACCTCTTCTGTTTCATTGCTTGAAATTGATTTATTTAAGTTGTGTATATCCTCCTCATTCAGTTTAGGTAATTCATATGTCTCTAGAAACATGTTGATGTCTTCAAGGTTTTCTGTTTTGTTGGAGTATAGATTTTCAAAATAGCTTCTAATTATGTTTTGTAATTCACTCGTGTCTGTTGTTGATTGTGTTCATTCCAAATTTTAGTAATTTGAGTTTTTTTGTTCATTTGGAATTTTAGTAATTTCAATTTTCTCCCTCTTTCTCTTTGTTAGTGTGGCTAAGGGTTTATCACTTTTGTTTATTTTTTCAAAGAACCAACTATTTATTTTGTTAATTTTTCCAATTGTTCCTTTGATTCAATTTCGTTGATTTTTGCTCTGATTTTAACTATTTCCTGTCTTCTACTACTTTTGGCATTGTTCTGCTCTTCTTTTTCTAGGGCTTTAAGCTGTAGTGTTAAGTCGTTTATTTGTTGATTTCTACTTCTTTTGTTGAATGCGCCCCATGAAATAAATCTTCCTCTAAGTACTGCTTTCATAGTGTCCCAGAGATTTTGGTATGATGTGTCCTTCTTCTCATTTACTTCTAAGAATTTTTTTTTATTTCCCTCCTGATGTCTTCTGTTATCCATTCATCAAATAATAGTGTATTATTTAATCTCCAGATATTGGAGAAGTTTCTGTTTTTTATTCTGTCATTTATTTCTAATTTCAATCCATTATGATCTGATAGAGTACAAGGTAGTATCTCTATCTTCTTGTATTTGCTAACAGTAGCTTTGTGGCATAAAATATGGTCTATTTTAGAGAAAGATCCATGGACTGCTGAGAAGAAAGTGTATTCGTTCTTTGTTGGATGGTATATTCTATATATGTCCGTTAAGTTTAAATTGTTGATTGTGTTATTGAGATCTATGGTTTCTTTATTAAATTTGTGTTTGGAAGATCTATCCCATGGTGAGAGAGGTGTGTTAATATCGCTTGGTATTATTGTGTTATGGTCTATTTGATTTCTGGAATTGAGAAGGATTTGTTTGATGTACATGGATGAGCCAATGTTCGGGGAATAGATATTTATGATTGTTATGTCTTGCTGATTTATGCTTCCCTTAAGTAGTAAGTAATGTCCTTCTTTGTCCCTTCTGACTAGTTTTGGCTTGAAGTCCACATTATCTGAAATGAGGATGGATACTCCAGCTTTCTTGCTGTGTCTGTGTGCATGGTATTTTTTTTCCCATCCTTTCACCTTTAGTCTATGGGTATCTCTTTCTATGAGATGAGTCTCTTGCAGGCAGCATACTGTTGGATTTTTCTTTTTAATCCAATCTGCCAGTCTATGTCTTTTGTTTGATGAGTTTGATTGAACATTCAGGGTTATTATTCTGATATGATTTGTACTCCCAGTCATTTGACTCATTTTTGGTTTTTGACATGATTTGGTTTCTCCTTTATTTGGTTATTCCTTTAGGCTAGTTCCTCCCATTGCTGATTTGCATTGTTGTTTTTCATCTCTTCCTCATGGAATATTTTGCTGAGAATATTCTGTAATGCCGGTTTTCTTTTTGTAAATTCCTTTAGCTTTTGTTTATCATGGAAGGATCTTATTTTGTTGTCAAATCTGAGAGTAAGTTTTGCTGGGTATAAGATTCTTCGTTGGCATACATTTTCTTTCAGGGCTTGGTAAATGTTGTTCCAGGCCCTTCTAGCTTTTTAGGGTCTGGATTAAAAAATCTGCTGATTTTCTTATTGGTTTCCCCCTGAATGTAATTTGAATTTTTTCTCTCTGTCTTTATTTTGTATGTTAGGTATTTTCATTATAATGTATAATGTTCCTTGGTGTGGGTCTGTTGTAATTTTGGATATTTGGAGTCTATAAGCCTCTTGTACTTTGTTTTCCATTTCATTCTTCAGATTTGGGAAATTTTCTGATATTATTTCATTGAATAGATTGTTCATTCCTTTGGTTTATTTCTCTAAGCCTTCCTCAATCCCAATAATTCTTAAATTTGGCCTTTTCATGATATCCCATAATTCTTGTAGATTCTGTTCATGATTTCTTACCATCTTCTCTGTTTGGTCAACTTTGTTTTCAAGATTAAATATTTTTTCATCAATGTCTGAGGTTCTGTCTTCCAGGTGTTCTATCCTATTGGTTATGCTTTCTATGGAGTTTTTAACTTGGTTTATTGTTTCCTTCATTTCAAGGATTTCTGTTTGTTTTTTTTCAGTATCTCTAACTCTTTATTGAAATCATCTCTTGCTTCCCGTATTTGCTCTTTTAACCATTGATTGGTGCGATCATTTAATGCCTGCATTTGCTCTTTCATCTCCTCCTTCAATGCCTGCATTTGCTCTTTCATCTCCTCGTTTGCTTCCCTGATTGTTTTAAGTATGTTCATTCTGAACTCCCTTTCTGACATTTCTTCTGCTGTGCTGTCTTTGGGTTTTATTTATATAGTATCTAGGTTTGTTTGGGACATTTTCTTCCCTTGTTTTCTCATACTGATCAGGTGTCAGTGGGACTCTGAGATATTGCAGATTTCCTCTATTGGCTTATAGTGTCCCTGTAGATTTCCAGTGTATCACCTCCAAGCCTTCAGTAGCCTGAATTCTTTGAGGAACTTGATAATGCAGTGCTTCCGAAGAAAGCTGCCCCTAGCCCGCTCCTGTGTCCAGGGCTTGAAGCGGCTCTGTGCGGAAAGGCTCTCACTGGGGGGCCTGCTTTGAGCAGCTGGCCGTGTGGGAGGAGCCCACTGCCAGAGTGTGCAGGGCTACCTGGGTAAGACTCTAGCTGCCCTGTCCTGCTCTGATAAGATGCCCCTATCCGTGCCTGCTGCCAAGTCTGAGCTTCATCTGATGGGGGAGACTCTCCCGGTGGTTTTATTTTAGTCCGAGTCTCTCAGTGTCTCCCCTTCTTGAATCCTGGGTTCTGGAGTGACTGGAGATGCAGTCACCCTCTAGTCCACCATCTTGGATTGGCCGGTGGAAAGAGCATGCAGCCGGAGGGGGCAGGGCTACCTGGAGAAGTCTCTGGTTGCCCTGCCTTGATCCCAGAGGCTGCCTGCATGTTGGAGCTCTCCATTGGCTCAGGGACTTGTTGCTGGCTCTGTGTAGAAAGGCTCTCACTGGGCTGTCTGCTCCGAGAAGCTAGCCTTCAAAGGTGCCTCCCGCCAGAGGGGGCCAGGCTTCTTGGGGAAGTCCCTGCCTGCCCTGTACTGGTCCCTGAAGCTGCTTGCAGGCTGGAGCTCTCCGTGCTGGCTCCGGGACTTGGTGCTGGTTCTGTTCAGAAAGGCTCTCACTGGGGGGCCTGCTCTAAGAAGCTGGAGAAGCTGGCCATGTGGGAGGAGCCCAATGCCGGAATGCGCAGGGCTACCTGGGGAAGACTCTAGCTGCCCTGAACTACTCCGATAAGCCACCTCTATCCAGGCCTGCCACCCAGGCTGAGCTTCACCCAGTAGGGAAGACTCACCCATGGCTCTATTTTAGTCCCAGTCTCTCAATGCCTCCCCTTCTTGAATCCTGTGTTCTGGAGTGACTGGAGATGCAGTCACCCTCTTGTCTGCCATCTTGGATCGCCCCGTGGAAAGAGCCTTGATCTTTGTTTTTGTTTTTGTTTTGACAGGGGCAGGGGGATTGGCTTATTTTGCTTTGGATAATAGTGTCCAGATCCATCCATTTACCAACAAAACTCATAAAGTCATTCTTTATGTGACTGAGTAATATTCCATTCATTCTTTCCAGTCTACAGAGCATATGTTACTTAGGGAGCATCTACTGTGCCCGGTACTTTCCTGTTACAAGTGACATGAACAGACAGTTGCTGACTGCAGGTAGCTTGCTGTCCTCTGCTGTGTTCCTGTTTAGTCAGGGACAGTGACCAAGGGACATATTTCCATGATCACAGGAAGATGCATGTTACACCTGGGTGTGTCAGGGACCCTGCTGCTCCCATCAGGCTTTAAATCTTGCCACCTTTTCAGGTGTTTGCAAGTGATCTGACTGAAGGCTTGCTCTGCACCCCTCCTCTCTCTTGGGCCCCTCCCTGTAATGATTTGGTTTGGGGTTGGGGACTCCGTGCCTGTTTTCTTCTCTGGTAACCTGTCCTCAAGAACATTCGAGTCTCAGGCTTGACAACATTTCTTTACCCAGAAATCCTTTACTTGTCACCTGCCTCTTCATTCTTCCTCTTTGTTTCCTCCATTCTGCCTGGTGAGGACATCAGCTGCTCAGTTCCTCTGTCATATCCCCATGCTCCCCATCTGACCTGATGCAAGTCCTAGGAATGAAATGGGGAGAAGTCTCACAGGCAGGGCCATGGGTATCTTAGGGGAGCTACCAAAGAACAAATAGGCCTGTGGCAAGCAGGGAATGAAGGAGAGAGGGAGGGGGAAAAGAAAAGGAAGGGAAGGTATAAGCGGTGGTCCCCAGGGCATGTGCCCCATGACCGGGTTCTTCCAACTAGATCCTATCTCCTGTGGTTTTACCACTTCTCAACCATCATTCACCTATGAACTGATCAATGGATTGATTCATCCATGAGGTCAGAGCCCTTATGATTCACTCACTTTCCGAGGACTCCACCTCTGAGCAGTGCTGCAGAGGGGACAGGTCTTCAACACTTGTGCCTGTCATGGACATTCCCATCAAAACCGTAACAGGGTCCTAAATGCACTTTTGACTTGTGGACACGAGGAGCAGACCATGGGAGTAAAGAGCAGAGGGCGGGAATGGCCTTTGGTGCGACCCCCTCATCAGCTGGGCCCCACTGAGCTTCTCAGACTTGCATTCAGACCCTGGCTCAGTCATCTGCTTGGCAGAGGGGAGCATTAGCAAGCCTCAGTTTCCCCATCTGTGTAACAGGGACACACATTTCATGCCCATTTGGCAGACATCAGAGTTTGCACTGCAGTGCCTGCCGTGGAGGGAAGAGGACCCTGCAGGGACACAGTGAGACAGAGGCGTTCCTGCTGCTGTGACCCTGGCAGACAGACTGGTGCATGGACTCTGGTCTCTG
>NW_025920129.1:1852237-1931533 GCF_902686445.1 Sciurus carolinensis | reverse complement strand
GATAAAAAAAGCAAAAAACCAATACAAAAAAAAAAATCCCAATGACCCTTAAAAAGTTTTAAGTGCCTGGTGTGCTGGGGTTGTAGCTCAGGGTAGAGCGCTTGCCTAGCACGTGTGAGGCTGGGTTCGAACCTCAGCAACATAAATAAAAAAACAAAGGTATTGTGTCCATCTAAAACAAAAAATTTAAAAAAAAAGTTTGACATTCCAAGAAGTCAGAAGGTTGGTGTAGTATATTCCTAATACGTATCTCCACTTTTTTGTTGCTGTTTTTACACATCATTGATGGAAGAATTTTGGAACAAATCAATAAAGCCTATTTTTCAGAGAGGGGGAGGGGAGGAAAGATAGTAGAATGAATCAGACATCATTATCCTATGTACATGTATGATTTCACAAACAGTGTGACTCTACATTGTGTACAAACATAGAAATGAAAATTTGTACTCCATTTGTGTACAATGAATCAAAATGCAGTCTATAAAACTAAAAAATAAATAAAAAATAAAAAAAAATAGTTCTCCAAATGGTCCTACTTCCCAGTAACTGAATCCATAAATATCAAAGTGGATACAATGCCAAAAAATTGAAAATTTATTGTTAAAGCAATAAGCAACTTCAAAGAAGATACAAATAAACAGCTAAGTGAATTTTAAAATACAACTCAGGACATGAAAGGGCATTTAAATGGGGAGATAGAGATTTGGAAAAAGAATCAATAGAAAATCTTGGAAAAAATTAATATATAAATAAATTCCTCAGTTGAAAGCCTTATTTATAGACTAGATAAAGTGGAGGAAAGAATATCAAGACATAAAGACAGGTGGATGATCTAACACATTCAAACATTGATAAAGAAAAAAATAAATCAAAATATACAAAATTTATAAGAAACATGAGTCATGATTAATAGACCAAGTGTACAATTCTTTAGATGTAGACAAGGAATAGAAGTACAGGCTAAAGGCATAGAGAATCAATTTACCAAAATAACACAAGAAAACATCTAAAATATTTGGAATGATATTAACATATAGCTACTGGAGGCATTTAGAACCCAAGTAGATATAATCAGAAAAGAATTCTCTACAGTATGCTAAAATTAAGCAGAAAAAATAAATGAAAATAAAATTAAAGTTGCAAGGGATAAGCACCAAGTCACTTTTAAAAGCAAGTTTAGAGTAACATCAGATTTCTCAGAAAAATACCTGAAGGCTAGAAGGGCATGGAGTAGCATATTTCAAGCCCTATTTTTAAAAAGAACCTATCAACCACAATTACTATACCCAGCAAAATTATCCTTCAGGATCAAAGCAGAAATAATGGACTTCCATGGTAAATAAACTCAAAGAATTGATGACCACTTAACCAGCATTACAGAAAATATTCAAAGGAGTTCTATACCCATATGAGGAAATAAAATAAACCACCAAAAGAAAACAGCAACAATTATATCTCATTAGAATATTACTCAAGTAGTTAGGGAATGGGAAAGAACATACATTATTATTTCATTAAAACATCTTATTAAACTGAAGTAATTTGTCTAAATTCAAAAATTTACAGAGGTTGCTTCAGAGCGTGATTAAAATAGGTCTAGCAAAAAAAAAAAGAAAGAAAGAAAGAAGAAGAAGAAAAACAGAAAAATATCAGGAGCTAGTCCATTTCTTCCAATAATACTCTTAAAAGTAAATTTTCTGAATTATCCAATTAAAAGTCACACACTAGATTTTTTGAAAAGGCCAACAGTTTGCTGTTTTCAAGAAACTGATCTCACCTATCAAATGAAAGGTGAAGAATTATATTCCAATCAAATGGAATGTGAAAGTAAACAGGCATAGTTATGCTCTGAAAAAAACATATCAAGCAAAAACCATCAGAAAGACAATGAAGGTCACTATATACAACTAAAGGAAACAATCCATCAAGAAGTGACACTTGAAAGACAGTGTAATGTATCTGATATAACTTTCCTATGCACAATATTAATATGCACAATGAATCTCAACATTGTGTACATCACAAGACTGATTCTAATTGTAATAAGATAATTTCATGATTGAGTAAATATATCAAAATAGATTCTACTGTCATGTATAACTAAAAAAAAAAAGAAAAATGAAAAAAAAAAAAGAAATAACAGTTGAAAATATATACACAATTGAATTTAGTACTTCTGATTTTTTTTTTTGATACTTGAGATTGAACCAAGGGTTGTTTAAGCACTGAGCCACATCCCCAGCCATTTTTATTTTTTATTTGAAACAAGGTCTCACTCAGTTGCTGAGGCCACTAAATTGCTGAGGCTGGCCCCAAAATTCTGATCCTCCTGCTCAGCATCCTGAGCTGTAGGATAATGGGCATGAGCCACCACACCAAGCCAATGTTTGTTACTAAGCATTACTGTTATAAACATTAGTTGGATTCATTTTGACAAATTAAACATGCATGGAATTTGATTTGTTCTACTTCAGTCCCTCTTCACCTCTTTCTCCCCTCCTCTCCCCCTATTCACCTCCCTCTATTATTCTACTGATTTCCTTTCACTCATTATTTTATTTATGTTTGGTTGGTGCTTTTACATACATATAAATGGAATTTGCTGTGATGTGTGTGTGTGTGTGTGTATACTTGCACATAGCATGTTTTGTTAATTCATTCCACATTCCCCCCTTTCCATCCCCCTCCTCCCTCTCAATCTCCTATTTCACTGATTGATCTTGCCTGTATCTCTATGATTTCACTCCTCTTTTCCCCTTTTTACTCTAGTTTCTGTATATTGAAAAATATTTGACCCTGGATTCTCTGAGTCTGTCTCACTTATTTCACTTAGAATGATGTTCTCCATTTCCATCCATTTTCTAGAAAATGCCATAATTCCATTCTTCATTATGACTTAGTAAAACTCCATTGTGTATAAACACCACTTTTTCTTAATCCATTCTTACACTGATGAACATATGTGGAAGATCAAAGTGTATTTTTCAAAAAGCACTACTATGGGAATCAAAGCAAGAGAAAAAATATATAATGAGTTAAGTGCCTCACTCCCACCAATATGTAGATCTTCTAGAACCTCCTTCCACCAAAAGTAACAAACTAGAATCATTGGAGTTTAAATTACATTGGAGATAAGTGACTTGTAGACAAAATTGATTTAACAGACATCTACAGAATATTATATACAACAGCTGCAGAAATTGCTTTCATCAGTGCATAGCACTTTCTTCAAAACAGATTATATTTTAGGGAATAAACAAATATTAAACAAGTATCAAAAATATTTCTGCATCTTCTTAGACAATAATGGAATTAATTAGAAGTCAACAAGAACAGAAAATGTAGAAATTATATAAAACATGAAGATATTAAAATATATTTTTGAATGAATAGTGACTCATTGAAGAAATGAGGGAAAAATTTTAAACTTCTATAGTCTAATATAAATTGTAAAACAACCAACCAGGAACCTATGTGTGGGTTGTGAAAGCAGTTATATGAAGAAGTTAATGGTTATTAGAAAAACAGAGAAATCTCACATAAATAAAAAAAGGTATTCATTTCAAAGTCTCAGGAAAATAAGAAGCAATCTAACCTAAAATCAGTAGAAGAAAAGAAATAAAAAACATCAGTGGAGAAATAAATAAAATACAGACTCAAAGAACTATAGAAAGGATCAATGAAATTGTTCCTTGAGAAGATAAGCAAAATTCACAAATACATATCCAAAATAACATAGGAGAGAGAGAAGGAGAGAGAGAAAGAGAGAGAGAGAGAGAAAACAAATGAATAAATTTAGAGATCAAAAAGGGGCTATGAAAAAACACACCATAGGCATGCGCTGCAGGATGCACCTGTAATCCCAGTGGCTCAGGAGACTCAGACAAGAGAATTGGAAGTTCAAACCTGCCTCAGAAACTTAGTAAGGCCCTAAGCAACTCAGTGAGACCCTGCCTCAAAATAAAAAGCATAAAGAAGGCAGAGGATGTGGTATAGTGGTCGAGTGCCCCCGGGTTCAATCCCTAGTACAATAACAAAAACAAAAAGCCAAAAACAAACAAATGAAAAAACACTGAAATCCAGAGGATCATTAGGGAATATCTTTAAAACATATAAACCAACATATTGTAAAATCTAGAATAAAGGGACAACTTTGTGGACACATACACAAATTTAGCAAAGAGGATATTAAAAGCATAAATACATCAATAAAAAGTAATGAGATGAAAGCAGTAATAAAAAGTTCCCTCAAAAATCAAGCCCAGTTCTGAACCAATTTAAGGTGAATTTCACCAAACTTTTAAAGAAAAACTAATACTAATGCACCTTAAACTATTTATAAAATACAATAGGAATAATTTCTTTAAAATCATCCTACAAACCAATATTACTCTGCTACCAAAACTCACAAAGAAAAAAACAACAATAATTTAAAATATTATAGACCAGTATTCTTGATGAATAAACATGCAAATTCCTCAATAAAATACTTGAAAATCAAATGCAACATAACATTACAAATATCATATGCCATGACTAGATTGTTTCTTTCTAGGGATGCAAGATTTATTCAACATACACAAAGCAATAAATGTAATATGAAAGATAAATAGAATCACACATAAAAGTCACATGTCAATAACTGAAAAAATTATTTTGAAAAAATTATGTTTCAATGTTAAAGGCTTGAAAAACTTATGTATAGAAAGACCATACCTCAGCATAATAAACAATATGCAGAGAAAGCCCAAAACCAACACCATACTGAAATGGGAAAAATTGAATTTCTTTCAAAATGTGGAATAAAACAAGGCTGTCCATTATCAGCATTGTTTCCAATATTATAAAGTTAGCTAAAGTGATCAGGCAGCAAACATAAACAAAATAAATAAAAGCAGGAAAAGAAAAAGTCAGATTATATCTGTTTGCAGATGACATAATTCTATACATAGAAAAAACTGAAAAGTGTCCACAGATGATATACTGATATAATTCTATACCTAGAAAAAACTAAAATATTCACAAAAATCTCTTAGAACTGGCAAACAAACTAAGGATACTAAAGTAAAATACAAAAACTCTTAACTTTCCTGTACACCAACAATGAACTCACTGAGAAAGAAATCAAGAAAACAATCCCATCCAAAATAGCCTAAAATGCTAGTAATAAGCCAAACCAAGGAGGTAAAAGGACCCTAAATGAAATGATAAAATTCTGAAGAAAATGAAGAGGATACAAGAAGATTTAAAGAAATCCCATCCGTGGGTTGGGAGAATTACTATTATTTAAATGGACATTCTACCAAAAGTAGCTTACAAATTAAAATACAATCCCACTTAAATTACTAATGAAATTCTTAGTAGAAATAGAAAAATCAGTTTTAGAATTCATATTAAAGCATAAAAGATCCAGAATTTTCAAAGCATTTCTGAGCAAAATGAACACTAGAGGCATTGCAATATCTGCTATGGTTTAGATATAAAGCATCCCCTGAAACCTCATGTGTGAGACAAGACAGGAATGTTCAGCAGTGGGATTTTATGAGATATAACTTAGTTGGTGGATTAAAATATTTGATTGATTAATAATTGGAATAGATTAATGGGTGCTAACAGTAGGAAGGTAGGGTATAACTGGAGAAAGTGGTTCACTTGGGGGCATGCCCTTGGAGATTATATTATCCCTGGTTCCTTGAATTCCAGCTCTCTCTGCTTCCTAATTGTCATAAACTAAGCAGCTTTCCTCTGACACATCCTGTGATCATGATGTTCTGCCTCATGTTAGGTCCAGAGCAATAGAGTCAGCAGACCATGAAATGAACCTCTGAAGTCATGAGACAAAATAAACTTTTCCTCCTCTAAGTTGTTCCCATTGGGTATATTTGTTGCAGCAACACAAAACTGATTCGTGTTGCAATACCTTATTTCAAATATAGTATACAGCCATTATTGTAGCCAAATACATGTTATTGACATGAAATTAGACTTGCAAAATATCAATGGAGTATAATAGAGGACCCAGGCATAAACTCATACATCTATAACCATCCAATGTTTGATAAAGGACTCAAAAACCATATGTTGTGGAAAAGAGAGAGCTTATTTAACATATGGTTCTAGGAAAATTGAACTCTGATTTTCAGAAAATAGAAAGCATATCCCTATCTCTGATACTATGTAAAAATCAACTCAAAATAAATTAATGACATGCATTCAAGACCTGAAACTTTAAACTTTTAGGGAAAAAAGGAGAAAAAAACCACTTCAAGATATAGGTACATAAAATGATTTCCTGACTGGGACTGTAATGAACAAATAATCCAATTGATATTTGAAGAAAATGTATATGAACAGAAAATACTCAAAAGAAATACAAATGGCCAAAAAGTATAAGAAAAAGATGTTTGACTATTTCACTCATATGGAAAATGCAAATCAAGACTACATTGAGATTCCATCTCATCATAGTTAGAATGGCTATTATCAAATAAAAATGATAGCAAAGATGCAGGGGGAAATGAATCCTTAGATTCTGTTGTTTGGAATGTAAATTAGTGTAGTCACTATGGAAAGCAGTATAGAGGTTCCTCAGAAAACTAAAAATAGATGTATCATGTATTGCATCTATGCCACTCCCAGGTATATATACAAAAGGTGTCAGATTCAGAACACTATATATACACTTTCATACCCATGTTTATTACAGCAATACTCACAATATCCACATTATGGAATCAGTCTTGATGGCTCTTATGGTTTAGATAAAAGATGTCCCCCAAAACCTCATTTGGTAAGAGAATACATGAATTTCAGAGGTGAAAATATTAGATTATAAGAGGTATAAATTAATCATTGGATTAATATACTGACATGGATTAACTGGGTGTTAACTGTAAGCAGATAGGATATGGCTAGAGGAGGTGGGTCACTGAAGGCATTTTGGGTCTTATATTTTGTACCTAGTGAGCAGAGATAGCTCCCTCTGCTTCCTGACCCTGCCATGAACTAAGCACTTTTCCTACCCTGGATGTTTCCCCTTGATGTTCTGCCTCACTTTGGACCCAGAGCTATGGAATCAGCTTACGAAGAACTGAACCTAAGAAACCATGAGCCAAAATAAACACTTCCTCCTCTACACTGTTTTAGTCAGGACTTACCAACACAGTCATGAAGAAACTGACTAAAACAATGGCCATCAGTGAATAAATGCCTAAAGAAAATGTGGTATATATGGACAATAGAGAATTACTCATTCAGAAAAAGAACAAAATCATGTTATTTTTGGAAAAAACTGATAGAACGTGAAATCAATCACATTCAGAAAGACAATTGTCACATATTTTCTATTACATGTGGCATCTCGAAAGAAAAAAAAACAAAATGGGTAACAGAAAAGTACAAGGGGAACTATTAGGGAAATGATAGGGGCTGGAGTGAAGGGGAGAATGGGATAAAGAGGAAAATAGCAAGAGGACACACCACCAAAGAAGACATACAATCAAAGTATATGGTATGCATGTATGAAATTGTTACAATGAAAGTCATTTTATACAATTACTAAGCACTAATAATCATAATAAAATGCATTAAAATTTTAATGTAAGATCTAAAATATAAATGTGACAGAAGGACATAAAGAAAATGCTTCAGGATCTGCTATGGGTACAGATATTTTAGGAAAAGACTTCCAAAGCACAGAAAACAAAAGCAGAAATTGACAAATGGGATTACATCAAACTAAAAAGTTTCTGTACAGCAAATGAAACAATGAATGCAGTGAAAAGGCAACCAACCGAATGACAGAAAATATTTGCAATGTATACTTTGGCAAGGGTTTGATATCCAGAATGCAGAACTCCAGAGGAGATCCAAGATGGCAGACTAGAGGGAGGCTACATTCCTTGTCACTCCATGACTAAGAATTCAAACAGAAGAAATACTGTTTCTCTGTGGGGCATCCATTGCTGCCCACCAGTCCCTGCTGTTTACCCTCCTTTGGTCTGCCTCAATCTCCTGCAGTCTGCCAACATAATGCCCACCTTTGGAGCACAGATCACTTGCTGACCACCACTTATCATCTGCCATTTGTCCATTTGCATGCCTCTTTCCTGCCTATCCTGCCTTTCACCTACCCATTGACTTCCAACTCACATCCACCACTGATCATACACCATTAATCTGTAGATGACCTGAAGACCACCAACAGATCTACTGCTACCCACTGCCCACTGCTGCCTGGAAGTCCATTTTCATAGTACCCACAGGTTTGGTTAATTCATGCAGCTGCTGCCATCTTGAGACACCCATTATGGCCTACAGGTTTGGTGCTGCCATGACTGCAATTTCAGGGTGCAGGCACCTCAGTCTGTGGACACCAACCAGGGCCTGGAGATATACTGGGCTACCTGTAGGCATGGTTGCACCTGAGGTACTTCTGATGGGTATGATAGTGGCTGTGATATGGCTTCCTCTTTGAAGGGTCACTCCTTTGTGTGAGCACATCCCTGGTGGTCTCTATGCAAGTTGAATGGGCATTGAAATCTTAGGACTATAGCAAGGCAGAGCCTGGGGAAACTGAAGTTGAAGTCCATCAGGTTGCAGCTGGGTTTGTGTGGGCCAGTCTGGGTCTGGAAAGCCTGTAGAAAGCTGGAGAATAGGGACAGTTCCCCAGAGACATATCACAGGTTGGAGAAAATGGAGAAAACATTAGTGGCTCAGGGTCAAGTGCCCCTGAGTTCAATCCGTGGTACCCCAAAACAAAACAAAATAAGAGCTAACAAATGCTCATTCCTTTGTATGTGCAAGACAGGTTCCCATTGTCTACTGCCTTGAGCCTCTCACTACCTAGGCAGAGGGTATCATTAGCTCCTTTCTACAGTTGGAAAATTAGAACTCAGAGCCAGCAACTCGCCCATGATTACAAGTAATATGTGGCACCTCCTGGAAATTACCTAAATTGGATTGCATTTTGGTGAACCATAAGCTTTGGAATGACAGTTGTTTGGTTTTATTTGTGTTTTATGAGCACATTGAATTTCATCCCTCTTGGGACCGATCCATGTGATCCTAGCTTGTCACAAGAGGGGAGCTGTCCTGGGAGAGAAACAGGGACCCTGGGTTAATGGGATTTTGTGCAGTTTAAATTTTATGAGCTAAACAGACTTTTTGGTAGCAGAGTTAGAGTTGATGACTGAAGCTCTCAGGGCATCTTCAGCTTCATCTTAGCTAGGAAATGTCTGTCTGGGCATTGTTGTCTGCCATGTCTTTCCCTTGGTCCAGTCCTTTATTAAAAATAGGACAAGGAGGCTCACCACCTGCAGGGCTGCACCTTGGTTCTTAGATAGCACTGTCCTTCCTCTACAGCTCCAAGGACCACAGTTAAAAACAAAATCAACTGGCCGGGTGTGGGGACACACACCTCTAATCCCAGCAGCTCTGGAGGCTGAGACAGGGGGATGGCAGGTTCAAGGCCAGCCTCATCAACTTAGCCAGGCTCTAAGCAACTCAGCGAGACCCTGCTCTAAATAAAATATAAAGAAGGGTTGGGGATGTGGCTCAGTGTTTAAACACCCCTGGGTTCAATCACTGATACCATAAATAAAAATTAAGTAAATAAATACAATTCAAAAGCAATCAACTGGACAGAGGAATCTACTTAGTTTATAGCAAACAGCTTGACTTTTTCAGGGATCTTTAACTTAAATCTTGACTTAAATGTTAATTGCACACTTCAAGCCATGACTTCTGCTGTCCAAGAAAGTCTATAGGTTTGTAAGGACTGGGGTGGTGGGGAATCAAAATATTCACTATGCTTGCAGGAAATGATGATTGCTAGTGATTTTTAAATTTCTTGATTTGGGGAGAAAATGTATGCTTCATAATTTTCTGGGATATTTTTTCATCCAATTTTCCACAGTGCATGTGTGTTCACATTTTCTTTTCTTTTCTTTTCTTTTTCTTTTTTTTTTTTGGTAAGAGGGATTAGACCCAGGGATGCTTAACCACTGAGCCACATCCATAGTACCCTTTTCTGTTTTACTTAGAGACAGGGTCTCTCTGAGTTGCTTAGGGCCTCGCTAAGTTTCTGAAGCTGGCCTTGAACTTGAGATCCTCCTGCCTCAGCCTCCCAAGTCCCTTGGATGACAGGTGTGTGTGACCGTGCACAAGCTTGTATTCACTTTTTAATCCCAATAAAATCTCATTGTTTTCAGTTTTGGAAAACAGTGTGCACTGTCACTCTATCCCTACAAAATTATTGGGGAGAAATCTGCCAGAATGCACCCAATCTCTTTTCCTCGGTAAAAAGAGCATTATGGTTGATTTTTTTAATTTATATTTTTATGTATTTGCAAACATTTTCTAAAGAGTCTGTAGAGGATTTGTAACCTAAATAATGAAGGTGTTTTTTCAGCATTTGAAATTTGATGAAGAATGTGGGGAGGGGAGATTCTATTAAAATTCCAAAATGTTATTGTGATTCCTGTAGTAATGATGTGTCTCCTAATTCCTGGAATAGCTGAGATTTCTCCTAAATACCTAATTGATCCTTAGGGAGTAATGTCTGCATCTTTCAGAACCAAGGCCTAAAATGCCCTAATTTCCTCCAAAATTGGTAGAAGTTATTTCACTCACAAAATATCAAATGTGTCCCTACTGTGCTTGGTACTGTTTGGAGAACATTGTCCTCCTCGGATGATCTTCTTGACTTGGAACACCCCAGTCACCTTAACCCCATTATTGTTTGGACATGAGGAATCCCCCAAAAGCCCATGTGTGAGACAATGCAAGAACATACAGAGGAGAAATGATTAGATAATGAGAACTTTAATCAGTGGATTAATCCACTGATATGGATTAACCTGGTGATAACTGTAAGTAGTTAGGGTATGACTGAAGGACATAGTTAATCCATCGGGGCATGCCTTTGGAGTTCATGTTTTGTCCCTGGAGAGTGGAGCTCACTCTCTCCTGCATCCTGGTTGCCATGTCCTGGGCTGCTTTCCTCTGCCATACCCTTCCGCCATGATGTTCTGCCTCACCTTGGGCTCAGAGTGATACAGTCAACTGGTGCCATCTCCATTCATCACTGAAGTCATTACAGCATCCTACATCATAGCACTTGCTTGAAAAGAACATCCCTCTGGTCAGACATCTCTAATTGTGGGCCATGTTACATTAAACTGTTCTATGTAAAGCTTTTTGGAAAAATATATGAATTAATCTCTCAGGTCAGATCACTTTCTTATAAAAAGAGTACTGAGCTGGGTTTTGGTTTGAAACTGGAATTATTTGCTTTACATGAAAACTTTTTTTTTTTTCTTAAGGAAAAAAGAAGCAACTCCTTTTTCTAAGAGGAGGAACAGACTCAAGATTGCAGATGTAAACCAGAGCAGCTTTGCAGGATCCAAAAAAGAAATCTGTGGCTCTAAACATTCCTTCTTCGACACAATGTAGTAAATGCAAGTTGGGACACAGACCATCTAAGTAAATACCAGCCCTAATAATAGCCGTGTATCACTTGGAAGGTATTTTTGTCCTGTGTATGCTAGCTCCCCAGCTGTATCCTTTAAAGGCAGAGAGAAATGTGTGATTGTTCTGTCCTTGTTTCTAAGACATAATTGATTGTTTGATCCCTGGAAACATTGATACCACTTAATGGGTCCTTAGCACTAAGAATATTGGAGAAAAAACTGTGTGTCATTTGATAACACCCTTGGCTAAGGAGAAGAGTTTGGGAGAGAAAGGGGTAGCTTGAGAAAAGAGGGAAGTTAATTACCAATTAAGCAGTCTCACTCGGCTCCTGACAGAACTCTGGACGGCAGCAAATGTTAAAAGGTGGCCTGTCCTACAGTCACTGTCTTTCCTTCCGTCCCATCTCCTATCCGTCTCTGTCAGGTTTTCTCTGTAGAACGGGGTCAGGACATTCCTGGTACTTCTGGAGACAGAGGAGAAGCATGAGCTCATGTCCTCCTTAAATTTTAAAAGGTTCAATTTAATTTCCTCCTGTAGTTCAAAAGCGTTCTATGATATTCACAGTATTCTGCAGCAATGTTTTTATTTTTTTTTTATTCTTTTTAGATGTATTCTGCAGCAATGTTCTTATTTTAATATTTATTCTTTTTAGATGCCCTTGACAGTTGAGTATATTTTGACGTATTATCCATACATGGAGTGTGACTTCCCATACTTGTGGTTGGACATGGTGTGGAGTTTCACTGGTTGTGTGTTCATATATGAACATAGGGAAATGATGTCCCATTTATTCCACCGTCTTTCCTATTCCCATTCCCTCCCTTCCCTTCAGTCCCCTTGTCTAATCCAGTGGACTTCAATTCTCCCTCCCCAACCCCACCTTATTTTGAGTTCTTTCTACATATCAGAAAGAACATTCGACCTTTGGTTTTTGGAGATTTGCTTATTTAACTTAGTATGATAGTCTCCAATTCCATCCATTTACCAGAAAATGCCATATTTTCATTCTTATTTAAGGTGAAGTAATATCCTATTGTGTATCTATACCACATTTTTTTTTTATCCATTCATCTGTTGAAGGGCACCTAGGTTGGTTCCATAACTTGGCTATTGTGAATTGAACTGCTATAAACATCGATGTGGCTCTGTCACTGTAGTTTGCTGATTTTAAGTCCTCTGTGTATAAACCAAGGAGTGGGCTAACTGGGTCAAATGGTGGTTCCATTCCAAGTTTTCTGAGGAATTTCCTTACTGCTTTCCAGAGTGGTCACACCAATTTGCGGTCCCATCAGCAATGTCTGAGCAGCAATGGTTTTAAACACACCCAGACTCTCTGACATTCCCTTTATAACATGGATCCTAATTCCCACTCCCTTCGGCATGGGTTGAAGTTAGTGTCCTACTTCTAACTAATACAGTATGGCAGATGTGACAGCAGGAGACTTCCAGAACTAAGAGGTGAAATGCTTTGCAGTTTCCTCCTTACTTTCTTGGGTCACCTGATCTCCAGGAAGGTAGCCACCATGTTGGGAGAGCACTCAAGCAGTCTTGTGGAGACTCCTGGCTGACAAGGAACCAGGAACCAGCAAGCCATACAAGTTAGCTGTCTTGGAAACACACCCTCTGGTCTCCATCAAGGCTTCCACTATCTGCAGGGTGGACAGCAGCTTGACTGCACCCTTAGGAGAGGTCTTGAGCTAAAACCACTTCCAAGCTCCTGACTGCAAGAAACTGTGTGATGTCAAAATGCTTGGTGATCCTACTGCTTGGTTTGGGGTCATTTGTTGCACAGTGATCGATAATAATACATGCACCTTTCCTCTTGAGCACATTGATAACAAATCTCAGACTCATATTCTGATTTACCATGAAGACGTGTGTGTTTTCAGGTTCATGTACCACTGCATCCCTTAACTACTGTCAGACAGATTGAGGTATTTTTACATATTTCAGATGTGCATCTGTCACAGATGGTTTTTCAGGCAGTAGCCATAGGAGGATTCTCATATGTAACTAAGTGGTCTAGGTGGGCCCATGGTTAGTGGCAAAGATGCCAGTGTTTTGGTTAGGATGAATGATGTTAATCATTTAAATGTGGTTGGGTTTTAAAAAGTAATTGTAGAAAAGACCAGAATTCCTCTAGGGAAGGAAAAGGTCTTGATGTGAATCCAAAGAACAAGATGAGGTCAGAAGAGCATAGAATTGGCAGGACTAAGGGCCAGAGTGATTGGTTGACCAGTAGTGTATTAGAAAGAATTCCATGTGCCAGGCATAGTGGGGCACACCTGTCATCCCAGCAGCTTAGGAGGCTGAGACAGGAGGATCATGAGTTCAAAGCCAGCCTCAGCAAAAGTGAGGCCCTAAGCAATTCAGTGAGACCATGTCTCTAAATAAAATATAAAAAGAACTGGTGATGTGGCTCAGTGGTTAAGCATCCCTGGGTTCAATCCCTGGTCCCCAAAAAAGAAAGGAAAAAAATCTTGGAAAGAATGTGAGACCTTCCTTAGAACCCAAGGTAGTACACAAGCTTCATTTTGGTTAGATTGAAAAGGACATGTTGACCTCTGTTGGCCTCTGAATTTTAATTGGAGAAATTCCTGGGAGTGTGATTTTTTCAATAGCCTTGGATATTATTCCAAGAGGGTTTTGACTAAATCAGTGATATAACTGTTTCTGTTTTAGAAAGAACTTTTGGTGGTCATGTGGATGATTGCATAGGGAATAACAAAATGAGAGAAGTTCTTTAAGACACTACTGCAGTGGTCCTAGTAAAGAGGTTGAGAAATTGAATTAATCCTGTAACACTTGAGGATGGCAAGAATTTTAGATTTTCAGGAAGATACAGTATATGGTAGGAAGTCAGGTTGCGGGGGGGGGGGGATTCCAATATACTTAGTGGAAAATATCCCAGTTATTAAGATTTAAGTTAGTTAAGATTCAAGAGGCTATGAGAAGGAACGGCATTGGATTTAGACAAGAAAAATTGCATAGGTGAAGGTAACTGAGGACTTCAACTTGGAGCACCAGGTCCAACTAACCAAAATAGAAATATAGGAAATATAAATTTGGCCAGGCACGGTGGTGCACACCTGTAATCCCAGCAGCTCGGGAGGCTGAGGCAGGAGGATCGCAAGATCAAAGCCAGCCTCAGCAAAAGCAAGGCACTAAGCAACTCAGTGAGACCCTGTCTCTAAATAAAATACAAAATAGGACTGGGAATGTGACTTGGTAGTTGAGTGGTTCAAGCCCTGGTATCAAAAAAAAAAAAAAAAAAAAAGTACCAAAAAAATAAGAAAAAAAAAGATAAATTTGTTTTATCCCTTCACAATATCTCATTTTAGGAATTCATGCATATTCCTGGCTTGCCCCAGAAGTTCCAATAGACGTCATTAAAATTAAAAATATCCAGAATTGATATTGACAGTTTCCTGGTGCCTCTCTGTGCCCTCCATTTTACCTTTGGTCTTGGAGAAGGAAGAACTGTACCTCAGGGAAGCCCATAAAATAGCTACAGTGAAAATCTCTCCAACAGTTCCTCCTGCAACCTCCAACTGATGACCCACTTTGGAGGTCTAAGATTTAAAGGCAGTCAATGCCAGCATCAAATCCCTAGTCCAATAAAAGAATCAATAATTGGATTTGATTTAAGCACACATGAGTTTGTGCATGTGTCACCCCTGGCAAGGGGACATGCAGGAACACACATCCATGGAGCCAGGGGTCGTCAGAGGAGCCCTTTAACTGGTCTCTGTGTTGCCATGGTAACGTGATCAGAAGCAGCGCCCCCACCCATCCTGTAGAGAGAAAATCTGCGGTTGCCGTGCACACCCTCTGGGAGAATTTCAGCCACCGTGTGTACCATGACCACATAGGATGCTTGCAGTCATCCCATGGGGTCTGTTTATCTTCTGTGCTTCTTATTTTGCTCCTTGTTAGGTTGGAAATTAGGCGACTGTAGGGGGCAAAGCTGAGCAGTCAGAACAAAGACCAGCCCACCAAAGGTGACCAGAAAGTTCCCAGCAAGGTGGATGGAAAGTTCCACTGACCCTTCACACCCACCTGTCACTCAACAGGACCCCCTCCCATCCCAGCCTATAAAAACCCTGGGCAGCCAGGGCCATGTGTGATTTTCTCTGGGTCCCTATACCTCCATGAGCCTGGGAATTTCACCTGAGAGCCAAATTCCTATAAAGCTTGCTCTGGTAACTTTCTGTCCCATTTTATTTGGCTGCTAACCGTGCCCGCTGAGTTTACATTTGGTCCTGCCACCAAGACCCACCAAGTTTACTCTCCTGTCTGCTGCTTCCATCAGCCTTCCTCCAGGACCACAGGGCTCCATTGCTGGGCCCTGTCATTTGCTGATGAAAAGCACTCTTTCCCAACCGTAATGGGGTCTTTCCCCTTCATGGGCCACAGGGCTAAAGAAATCGTTCCAATGACTCTCCTGTGCCTTCAAGTTATTTGAAATTTCCTGTTGCTCTGAAAATAATAAGAATGACCAGGCTTCACAAGGCCAGCAGCATCTATTTCCCAGGTTATTTATGTAAGCATTCATGGAAATGGCATATCTGTGACCCGCAGATTGTCAATACCACATCAGAGGGCAGCTACCTCCAGGTGAGGTGTGACAAATGCCTACTCCATGGCTTCCAAAGAAAATCTATCCAGCCTTTATTACTTTTCTTAGGAGAGTTGGAAGTAGCATTCATTAGAGAAATCCCCTTCTCTCCACCTCCAGGGGATTTCAAAATGTCCAATAGTTCTTAAATACTCTATCCCTGATCATCACTGTCCTAAGAGAGAATCCTTTCTTCCAGAGGACTTTCAAATAATCTTCAAAGGCTTCTCTCCACCAAACCTGATATAAAAATGCCATTTTACTTAGAAATTCCTCTCAAGTACCAAACTTAATTTTTTCTGTATTACTTCTGTGCATTTCCATCAACAAATGTTGTTCTGAACATTTAAAGAAGTTAATGATCTTTGATTGTGAGTTTCAATTAAAATAGAACCTGATATTATGATGACTTAAACATTCGAGAATGTTTTATGGTAAAGATGTGTGTGTATTCATGCACACATACATGCACATACAATTGTATGTAAATATGTGCACACTTATGCTATAGGGTGCCTGTGGGATATGCGGTATAGTCATTGAGAATATGGGTTCTGGAATCAAACTGCCATGTGAGTTCTCCCTCCTCCATGACCTCTCTGCTGCTCAGTGTCTTTTTTCTGTAAAACAGGAAGAACAATACTAACAACCACATACAGTTCTTATGATGATTAAATTAGTATGTATTTGGTACTTAAAACAGACTCTGGCACATAGGAAGAGTTTAGTGAATATGAGTCATTTTTTTTATTAGAAATAGTTCAAATAGTCCATATTTTTAAAAATTGAATTGCCTGCAATTAAGACATTCCTATTATTGGAGTGTTTTACAGAACCTGCTGATCAGGAATGGAAATAGCATAGTTGCTATTTTTGCTCTCGTTGGAGAGTGTGAATGGATGAATGGATGGATGGTAGCAGTCAACTACCTCATTCCATTGGGTAACTGTCTATGGACAGTCCAGGACCAGGTCCAAGACTTTCTTGGGTGGAGTGTGTCCTGCCAGTGGACTTTCTACCCTCTGGAGGCTTCAGATGCTGGAGCCAAGAGGACATGTCCACTGCATTGGGTGGCTTCGCTTATTGGTGGTAGTAGTGTCACACCATTTTTTGAGAGTTCTCCTTTTTTTTTTTTTTTGGCACTGGGGATTGAACCCAGGGCACTTAGCCACTGAGCCACATCCCCAACCCTATTTTGCATTTTATAGAGTCAGGGTCTCACTGAGTTGCTAAGGGCCTCACTAAATTGCTGAGGCTGGCTTTGAATGCACCATCATCCTGCCTCAGCCTCCCAAGCCACTGGGATGACAGGCGTGCTCCAACACGCCCAGGTAACGCATCAAGATTAAGGCATGATTATTAGTTTAAGTCCATGCTTTATTTAGATTGCTGAGTTTTTAACCTTAGGTCCCTTTCCTGTTCTAAGACCCCCCCATCTAGGATGATCCCTCTTGGCTATGACAGTTTCTCAGACTGTCCCTGTTTTTCATGACTTGCCCTGTTGAGAACAGGGCTGATTAGTACTGTTGTAGAATACCCCACTATTGAAATACTTCCTGGTGTTATTCTGGTGATGAGCCCTGTGTTTTGGGGTAGGGAGGTGGAATACTGTTTTGATCACATCTTATCAAGGGAAAGAGCCATCCAGATGTCCTCTGGTCTCTGATGCAGGACTTCCTCACCTGGCGGGGGTGAGATGGTCATGGGTCTCCACTCTCCTTTTTCCTCCTTCTTTCCTCTTCTACTCCTTGCAAGGAAGTCACTAGACCTAGCCCACCTTTAGGAATAAGAACTCACCATCCTCCTCCTCGAAGACAGAGTGTCTACATCAGTTACAGGGAATTCTTCATCATGAGAGATCTGTGTAGTTATTGTTCAAGGGAGACGACCTGAAAGGAAATAGGTTGGAGGAAAAATTATGGCTAACAGATGTTTAGAGATGCAGAGGAATACTGAAATCAACAAAGGAGAAAAAAATCTGAGGAAAAAATTTTTTTCTATTTTTTATAATCACCTGAATAATCAGACAAGTACTTAGAAATGCATCTAATGACGTTTACTAATACATTGTGTGTAAGGCATAACAAAGAAAGCAAGTAGCAGCCAGGCACGGGGGTGCAGGCCTGTAATTCCAGCAGCTTGGGAGACTGAGGCAGTGAGGCTGAGGATAGTGAGTTCCAAAGCAGCCTCAGTCACTTAGCGAGGCTCTAAGCAACTCAGTGAGACCCTGTCTCTAAATAAAACAAAAAACAGGCTGGGGATGCAGCTCAGTGGTTGAGTGTCCCTGAGTTCAATACCCTGTGCCAAAAAAGATGAAAGAAAGAAAGAAAATGTACAAACAAATCATGGGACATTCATAATATAACTGGTAGGCAAAAAATATTTTTACATATGCATGTACACTGTATGAAATTATTGGCCTAGAAATCAAGTAAAGGTATGTAGGTGAGTGAAGAAGGCAGAATAGCATGTACAATTTCACTGGTTTCTTTATAAAACAAGCCTATCTGTGCACACAGGTGTTTACACGACATGTATGAAATCTTGAAGGTTACTTAATACAAATAAGAGCTGTCAATATCTCCAGTGGGTAGGATCACATGTAATGTAGGATATTCCTTTTCAACACCTGAACTTTCAATTTTCTTTCATAATTTTTTAACTAAAAACAGAAAAATTGACAGAAAATTGCTTGAAGCAAATGTTTCCTTACAAGCATGTTAGTGTGGGGACTTCGTAATTCAAGTTATCAAAAATCCACTTGAGGCCAACTTTCCAGATACCTTTGGTGGGACTTAATATGAAGAAAGAGGGTAAGAGCTTCATTAGTGGGTCTTTTTTTGGGGGGAGGAGGGGGCGGTGGGTACTGGGGATTGAACTCAGGGCCACTCAAACACTGACACATCCCCAGCCCTTTTTTATATTTTATTTAGAGACAGGGTGTCACTGAGTTGCCTCGGGCCTCACTAAGTTGCTGAGCCTGGCTTTGAATTCATGATCCTCCTGCCTCAGCCTCCCGAACTGCTGGGATTACAAACATGTGCCACAGTGCCAGGGTTCAAACATGGCCCCATTCAGAGGCAGGGCAGAGGAGGTCCTCAGGTAATTCAGGGCATGCCCTTGAGGGAATCATGGGGACCCTGGACCCTTTCTCTTATATTACCTAGCCAGGAGGTGACTGATTTTGCTCTGCTTACACATTCCCATCATGATGGACTGGCTGCTTTGCCACCAGCCCAAAGAAATGTGACTGGAACCTCTAAAACTGGGAGCCAAAAGAATCCTTTTCTCTTTGTTAGTTAATTATCTCAGGTATTTTGTCATAGTGGCTGATAGCTGACTAACACAATCAGTAATGTTGATTACAGGCCCTTCTCTACCCATGCTGGGATGTCTGCCTAAGACTCTTGTGTTGATGAGGACTCTGTCACGGCAGCCCCACCCCTTTCTTTTCTCTTATCCCTTGTGAGCCTTGATTCAGCCCTGCCTGACCTCAGAAAGCCCCGCACCCACCCCATCTTCTCTTCTGGTGTCCCACTTGCTGGTACTGTTTTCCCTTTCTGGATTCTCTCACCTCCTCCACAATGGGTGGCTTCTGCACAAGACCCCTTAGCATCATGGGGGAGCACTCTTTGACACCTTCCCAACCTCTTCAATGTCAACCTAAACCTCAAATCAAGACAAGGTCATTATTGCAGAACTGCAACGTGTCACATGCAATCTTTTCTCCATCTTCCCACATGCCCAGGCCTTACCTCTCCATGTTCCAATCCCTCTCTTTCCCTCATGGCCCGTGGTACCAAGCCTTCCCCGGTGCCCACCTTCACCCCATCCCCGCTACTCCGAAGCCTGTCATCTCCAAGCTCTTGCATTCACAGGACCCGTTGTCTACCTGAGTAGTTCTCAGTGAAAGTTATCATGATCTGGTATGTTCTGGTTATCTTCCCTAAAAGCAGGGCTGGTTTTTTTTTTGATAGGAATCCTTGGTGCTTAAAATAATGATGCCTTTAGGGAATGTCTGTTGTGGATAATTATGTGACAAGTCACAATGAGAAGAAGAAACAAAGATCATTAGTGTGTTTGAAGTAAGAATGAGTACAGGGTTAGAAACAGCCTCCACCAACACACTGCCTCTGAGCACTGTGCCCACCCACTGAGTCACCTCAAGCTCCTTCTTCACTGGCTTTGAGCCTTTCCTCATGATGAAGTGGAAGAAATGAGGGAAGCTGCCTCATAGAGTTGGGGTGAGGATAAAAGGAGGTGAGTCAGGTGAAGCACTCATTGTTTTTGTGTAATCAACACCCATTAGTCATGGATCATTAGTTTGTGAATTCTACCTTCAAAACTGCATAGGCATATATACACAATGGAATGTTACTCAGTCATAAAGAAGAATGAAATGAAGGCATTTGCTGGTAAATGGATGGAACTAGAGACTATCAGGCTAAGTGAAATAATCCAGTCCCCAAAAAACCAAAGATCAAATGTACTCTCTGATATGCAGATGCTGACACATGATAAGGCAGGTTGGGGGAGGGAGAATAGAAGTTCACTGGATTACACAAAGCAGAATGAAGGGAAGGGGGGATGGGAATAGGAAAGACAGTGGAGTGAAGGGGATGTAACATTCCCATGTTCATATATGAACACACAACCAGTGAAACTCCACACAATGTCCAACCACAAGAATGGGAAGTCACACTCCATGTAGGTATGATGTGTCAGAATGCACTCTACTGCCATGTATAACTAAAAAGACAGTTAAAAATGAGGAAAAAAATCCCATAAGTCTGTCTCTTAGACTTAAGTAAATACAGTTTAGAAGTGTCTGCGCTATTAAGGATTCAGAAGGATGTTTTGTACCTGTTTTAAATGCATTTGGGATTCATTTTATCAGCTAGGGGGAGATGACAAAGGGACAAGTGCCTTTGACAGTAGAGTTTATTACTCGCAGTTCCTGGGAGAAGGGAACACGCAGTACCAGCCAGAGCGAAACGGGAGAGCACCAGAGTTGGCCTAGAGAGAGAAGGAGTGAGGAGCAAGGATGGGCGAGTGCCTTTGTTACTACGGTGGCAGGAAGTCGTTAAGTAGGGGTGTCCCTCCTTGGCAGGAAGTGAAACTGATGCTAAGGTTGGTAATCAGAGAATCTGTATTGGATTTTACATGCACCTGTGAAAACACAGGGAAATACAGATGCTAGCAATGCTGGTCATTCTTTTGGCCCATGATTTCAAGATCATCAGTTACAGAATATCAAGAGGGATTATCACAGCATCCCAAGTGGATTTTTCTCTATGATTGCTCTTTCCTTTGGTTTTCAGTGGCTACCATGTTTGCCAGTGATGCTTGTATTTCTTGCTCTCTTCCTTGACCTTGCAAAAGATCTCCTCCCCTTCAACCCATGTTGGTTGGGTGCTCTCCTGTTCTTGGAGTCTGGGTTCGTTATCCTTGACTGGGACTTTTCTCAGTTTCACGATCTTCCTTCTATAGGCAAGGGCTGTTCCTTTGCACAGGCAAGCACAGAAACTTTAAAAACAGGGACACTAAGGCTGTGTCATTATGAGGTAGAGTGCTTGCCACCGCATACCAGCCTTTCTGGGTTTGGGAATGCCCATGTCCTGTGACACTTTTTCCAACTTAAAGGCCTTTTTTGGTGATGATCTCAACTTTGTAGCCTGAGGCTAGCCTGCCCTGGGATTCAGGGAGATCCCCAATGAGATCTAGGGAGATTATCTCACTGTGAAGACAGGATCCAAATGCAGCCCAAGGCCTTCTTCCCTTTTCTAAAGAGAAGCCCCCTTAATATCTACTCCAGCCCCATGAAAGGGAAATTACAGGAAACCCTGCTTCCATTCGACTGAAAAGAATTCTTGAAGAAGCATTTCAGGTTCTTTTATGATCCCTCCCCCTTTTATGGGCTTGCTCTGTGCCCTGGGGTTGCTTTCTCTACCATTTCTATGGTGGCTCCCTCCCCTGGGCCCACCACTCACCCCTCACCCCTCACCCCTCACCCCAGCCTCCTCTGTTTTGATGAAAATGAGGTCCTTCAGCACAACCTTCCACCAAGAATTGGTGGAAACTTGTCTCTTTGTATTTAGTCCGGAAAAAAAATACTTTATAGCCTTTTTTTGTTTGTTTTTTGTGGTACTGGGGTTTGAACACAGGGCCTTGTGCATGCGAGGCAAGCACTCTACCAACTGAGCTATCTCCCCAGCCCCTACTCTTTTGCTTTGTACCTTTTCTTTTAAGATTAGAAAAGCTGTTGATAGGTACAGTCTCTGTGGTTTGGGGTTCTGCTCCCTTTACAGAATATTTTCTCCCGATTGCACCCTTTAGTGACAGTGGCACAGAGAGAGGGGGACTCAGGTAGAGTTCTAGAGGCACCACTCAAGTTACAGAGACAGATGGTCCCCAAATGACAGTAGCTAGACTTACACCATTTTTGGCTTTACAATGGTGTCAAAGTGATACTCAGCAGAAACCATGCTTCAGATGTTGAACTGTAGCCTTTTCCTGGGCCAGCGATGTTTGATCCAGTGGTCCCTCAATGCCGGACAGGGGCAGTGAGTCAAAGCCCCCAGTCAGTCCCACATTCACTGGAGGAACACCAATTCTCCAGAGTGCCAAATGAGTGTGGCAAAATTTGGAAGTTCTGTGAGTCAGGTGTACGTGTTAGTTTTTCATCACTGGAACAAAATACCTGAGGACATCGACATAGAGAAGGAAAGATGTATTTTGCTCATTGTTTCAGGTATTTCAGTCCATGGTTGGCCAGCTCCATTGCTGTGGGCCTGAGGTGAGGCAGAACATCATGGTGGAAGGGTGGGGTAGAAAATGTTGCTCAGCTCATGGCAACCAGGAAGGAGAGAGCAGGGGCAGGAAGAGAGGGAGAGACAGAGGGAAAGAAAAGGAGGAGCTGGAGACAAGGTATAGTCCCCAGGGCGCACTCCCCATGACCAGCTTCCTCTTACTAGATCCCATCTCCTGTGGTTTGTACCACCTGTCAATCATCATTCACCTATGAACTGATGAAGGGATTGATCCACTGAGGCGGTCAGAGCCCTTGTGACCCAAATCACTTTCCAAATGCTCTGCCTCTGAGCACTGCTGCAGAGGGGACAGATCTTCAACACTTGTGCCTTTCCCATCAAAACCGTAACAGGGTCCTAAATGCAGTTTTGACTTGGGATATTTTCAGTTTACAATGGCTCTATTAGGTCATGCCCCCAACCACTGATTCAAGGAGCATTGCACATTTATGAGTACAAAGATATATTCCAAAGGAGCCCTGGGGTTTACATCACAGTAATTGTCACTCACTCTGATTTTATTTGCCGAATCAGACATCTCATTATCTGCACATGTCTTTCACCTGAAAGCCATGCTCATGGGTCTGGCTGGAGGGGCAGGATGGAGCGGTGCTAGAAGTATTGGGACAGGAGAGGTCATCACACCAGACCCACCCAAGTTCCAGTGACAGAATCGATGTCGGCACGAGTTCCAGGCTGAGACGCAGCTGCACCTTGCTTCATTTGACTGGAGCAAATGCAATCTGTTTTCATTTTCTCTGACATTTATTACATTAGGGAGAGGCTGGCAGGGGAAGGGGCATTAGCTACAAATATGAGAAGTTTAAAGAACAGGGTCTGGTCTGAAGCACTCTGTTCAGACAGTTGACATCCTGGGTTCATCAATCAATGTTATTGACCTGGCAAAGTTTCAGGTTAGAAGCCTCTGCCCCAAAATGACGTGTTGGGGATGAGATGTCTGAAGTCCATCTTCTCAGAGATATGTGTTTAGAAAATGTTTTTAATCTTGGAAATAGAACAGGGAGTGTCCGCAGCCTGGGAGATGCTTAATTAGACTCAAGGAGAAGTCACCAGCTGTTCATAAAACACACAGAGCTGTCTGGGGACTTTTCCAGTCCTGCAGAGATGGGGGAATCCCCCTACCATTTTCAAGGGTGGAAAGATGTTTCTGGAAAGGCTGAATCAAAGCATATAACTAGAATTTAGGAAAGAGCAAGAACAGGCACGGAGGTGAATTGAGTAGCGAACACTGAGAGAGTTTGGTAGTTTGGTTATTTTGGGGGTTCTTGAAGAGAGACAGGGAGACTTGAAGACATGTGGTTATGAGGTACAAGTTGCGAAACTAGAAAGGAAATCTGGGGAAAGTTACTAGCCCCTCAGGGTCACAGGAGAAAGGGACTTAACAAGGGACACAACTCAGCCTCTGGTTCAGTGTAGGAAGCCCGTGTGGGACTCTCCTAGGGAAGGGCCACCTGCCTTTACTTGGAAACATTAGTGATAGGGGATGTTCTGGTCCTCTGACAGATTAGAAGGACAGATAAGGACACAATGCTACAGCCAGTCTGCAATCAATTGTCACCAATGATTGATTGCAGCACCTTGGAGATGTCACATAACATCTCTGTACCTCCATTTCTGTCCCTATAAATTGGAGATAACAGTCATTAAGGGTTGTTATAGGGCTTCATTGCATGTATATTTATATACATAGAATTATTTTATATAGAATGTGTAACTATATGCAAAAACCCCATGCACACCTATGTATTTATTTATTCATGACTGATATACAGGTCGAGCATCCATAATTCAAAAATTTCAGATCCAAAAATTCTCCAAAAATCCAAAACTTTTTGAGCAGGGACATGATGTAGCAAGTGGAAACTTCCACACCTGACCTCAGGTGACAGTTTGCAGTCACAACCAGGCACACTAAAGATATTGTATGCTGTTATCTTCAGGCAATGTGTATAAATTGTGTATGAAGCATACATGAATTTTGTGTTCAACATCTTAATTTGCAAATATACCAAAATCTGAAAAACAAATTCCTTAAACATTTCTGATCCCAAGCATTTAGCTTAATGGGTACTCAACCTATATATCATGTGAAGCAATCAGTGCTTGGAATTTAATAAGTGGCACATGACTTTGCTGTTATCATCACTATGGCCACGTTGTTCTCCGTATGAAAAATTTCTTCTTCAGATGGAATAAATTTGGCTTGTTGTCTTCCTGCCAATTTATCCCCTCTCACAGCCCAGATGTGATTCAGACTGTCTTCTCTGCCTTCCATGAATATCCTTCATATATTTAAAGATAATTTTCATGTCCCTCTGTTATGGTTTGGATATGAGGTGCCCCCCAAAAGTTCACATTTGAGGCCATGCAAGAAGGTTCAGAGGAGAAATGATTGGGTTGTGAGAGTCTTAACCCAATCAGTGAATGAATCCCTGATGGGATTAACTGAGTGGTGACTGGAGGCAGGTGGGTGTGGCCAGAGGAGGTGGGCATTGGTGGTGTGGCATTGGGGTGTGACTTTGGGGTACATATCTGTATCTGGAGAGTGTAGTCTCTCTCTGCTTCCTGATCACCATGTGAGCTGTTTCCCTCCACCACACTCTTCCTCCATGATGTCCTGCTTCACCTTGAGCTCCGAGGAATGGAGCCTGCTGTCTATGGACTGAGTCCTCTGCAACTGTAAGCTCCCAAATAAACTTTTCCTCCTGTGCATTTGTTCTGGTCAGGTTTTTTAGTTACATCAGTGGGAAAAAGAAACTGATTAAAACTCTCTCCTTACTTTTCTTCCTTCGGTTCAACAGGAGAGCTTTTGCAAATGCTGTTCCTTCTGCCTAGAACACCCTTCCCTCCCAATGGTCTTCATGCTCTAACTCAGACTTCATCTCCTTCAAGAATCCTTCTCACATTCTTACCCATATTCCCTGTGTGTTCGTATAGAGATAAAAGAGCTTGGTACTGCTCGTTAGAGCTCTTTGTGCCTGTCACCATTGTATCTTTTGGCTGTCCAGCTGGGTAACCCTACACTGAGCATGGTGCCAGCCTAATGGCATGGTAGAAAATGCTTGTGGAATGAATTTAGAGGAAGCATGAAGAAGGTAGGTGGGCATAAGGCAGAGGCCGTCACAAGTATATAGCATTCCCATTGGGGAATAGGGTATTTGGAGCAAGGAGATAGGTGGAAAAAGTTGGTTGTGCATAGAGTTATAGAAAACATGCTTATTATGCCATGAATTGATCATTTTTTATTTCTCTTAAGGCCATCCTGGAAAGAATATTTAAGACTATTTCTTGAATTCTCCTTTTTGATTGCTCTCTCAACTCTCAGACTTGACTCTGTTGTGCAGGATCCTGTAAATCAAGATAATACGTCTTGGTGAGGAGGTGGAGAAAGGGAACCTTTTCAGACCGTTGGTGGGAAAGCAAATTAGTGCAGCCATTATGGAAGACCGAATGGTGTTTCCTTAAAAAAATTAAAAATAGGACTCTCATGTGATCCAGCAATCCCGCTCCTGGGTACATAGCCATAGGATATGGAAGCAGTATGTCAAAGAGATATCCACACTAGCATGTTTGCTGCAGCACTATTTGCAATAGTCAAAAAATGGAAACAACCTAAGTGACCATCCACTTGGATAAAGAAATATGGCATATATACTCAATGGAATACTATTCAGTCATGAAAAAGAGTGGGATCTAGTTGTTTGTGACAATGTGGTTGGAACCAGAGATCTTTTTCCTAAGTGAAGTAAGCCAGGCACAGAAAGATAAGTACTCCTATGCAGAGTCTAAAAATGTTGATCTCACAGAGCTTGAGAGTAGAGTGATGGTTACTGAAGACTACAGAGAGGGAATGAAGGAGGGACAGGGTAAGGTTGGCCAATGAGTACTAAGCTACCAAGAGATGGGAGAAAGATGTTCTAGCATCTGATTGCACGGTAGGGTGATTATAGGTGATGATTGTGTGCTATTCAGGTCAAAAAGCCAGAAAAAAGGAATCTGAGTATTTCTTGTTTTGCCATAAAGAAGTGATAAATGTTCGAGGAGACAGAGATGTTTACCTTGATTACATAATGTATGCATGTGTCAAAGCACCACAAGGCATGACATTAATATGTATAGTGATGATGATTTTATTTTTCCATTAAAAATTAACTTAAATTAAAAAAAAAGAATCCCATAAATGGGAGAAATAAAGACAAAGAAGCAAGATAGGACACATCGGTTCATATGCCTCCTTAGCAAGGGCAGGTGGGGAACAGAGGCAGAAGAGCATTTTGGTCTGGATGGAGCAGAAGGTCTTTGCAGGAACTGAGGAAGAAGTCACTGTCAGGAGCGTGAAAGACTTGGCAAGTGGCATCACCCAAGAAGGGCTTCGTGAAGGTTGTTTGCTCTGCACTAAAAATGATCTCTTCTGCTTGATGCATCTTGAGAGGCTGAGCAAAGATTCAAATGCTCTTTATGTTCCTTTCTTGTCTGATGGTGCTTTCTTTGAATATCATACAACCCAGAGACCCCACCACGTGGGATCCCAGTTGTGTATGGATGATGCTCTGCCCAGGCTGGCTGGCTGACTGGGTACTCCCATTCCAGGGGACAGTAAGCAGTGTTTCACCAGAACACACACAGTTCCCAGGAGGGGAGTAGCAGTCACACAGGGGAGCCATGTTTGTATCAGTCTTGGTTGCAATTCAAAGAAATCCACAGAGCTCTTAACCTGTGCTCTGGGTATAAACGAGGTGTACCCCCAAAACTCATGAGTGAGATAGTGCAGGAATGCTCAGGGGTGAAATGGTTGTTGTGAGAGTCATAACCTACGCAGTGGATTAATCCACTGATATGGATGAACTGAGTGGTAACTGGGCAGGCAGTGTGTGGCTGCAGGAGTTCACTAGGAGTGTGACTTTGGGGTTTGTATTTTGTCCCTTGTGAGCAGAGCGCACACTCTCTCTTTCTCTCTTCTCTCTCTCCCTCTCTCCCTCTCTCTCCCTCTCCCTCTCCTTCCTGGTTGCTATGTCCTGAGCTGCTTTCCTCCTCCATGCCCTTCTGCCATGATGTTCTGCTTCACCTTGGGCCCAGAGCAATGGAGTCAACCAACCAAGGACTGGACCACTGAAACCATGAGCCAAAATAAACTTTGTCTTCTCTAAGTTGTTTTTGTCAGGGCTTTTGGTCATGTTGACTAAAAAAAAAAAAAAAAAAAAACAAAAAACCCACTCCCTAATCACCAGACTTTACTTGGATTCTGGCCCAAAGAGCAAATCATTTTGGAATGAGACCAGAAGGATACTATACTCTTACTTGCATTTCTTTTCTTACTATTTTTTTCCACTATCAATCCATGGGGGAAATATTTTCTGGGATACAGAATTCATGTAAAATGCCAGCATTTTGCTCCAGAGAGGGTTACTGAGTCTTTCAAGAAGATCCTGAGGTGAGGTCTTGGGTTAGTGAAGCTCTACTGAAATCTCTGCCCATCTTTGGAAAAGCCCATAGTCATAAAGGACTATAAACCCTACTCTTGTCTTCCCTCAAATGTAAAATGATGAGTGATTCCTATGGAATTTTGGCCCCAGGCTGAGATTTGCAAGTTACTCTCTTAATTCTACAGAGAAAGGGAAGCTGACCCTGTGTTGTTGTTCAAAGGAAAGGTGACCTATCCATCCCTCCCAGGAGAGTCATAATCACGTTTAAGGACAGCATAAGCCAAAAATAGGGAAGAACTTGCTTTACAGTAGCATATAAAAGATTCTTTAAAATAATACCCCTTAGGGACTGGCACCATAACTCAGTGGTAGAGAGCATGTCTGGCACACTTAAGGCTCCAAGTTTAGTCCCAGGCACCAGAAGAGCATTTCTTAGAGGATCCAAATTTCTGCCTCCAATACAAAAATCCAGTGTTTTTTTTTTTTTTTTTTTTTGGCACCAGGAATTGAACCCAGGGGCACTTAACCACTGAACCACATCCCCAGTCCATTTTATATTTTATTTAGAGACAGGGTCTCCCTGAGTTGCTTAGGGCCTCACTAAGTTGCTGAGACTGGCTTTGAACTCATGATCCTCCTGCCTCATCCTCCCCAGCCACTGGGATACAGTCGTGTACTACCACACCCAGCAAAACCCAGTCTTTTTCTGGGTCTCTCAGCTTGTTTCTTTTTGAGGTTGAGCTGTCCACATTCATTAGTGAACACAGTATCACCATTATAATTGGAAGTTAGGACTTATGTATTTTGGATAATCTCAGCTTCATCAAAAGATGGCTTCAGCTTTTCAGGATGAGGTTCATTTTGACTTCATTTATTATTTGACTGTTGGAGCAATTTACATTTGCCAGCAAATCTTGACTTCATTTTACCATTAGATTCAACTTATAAAATTTGCAAAAGCCATTTACCACTTTCCCTCTGTTTTTAGGAGTCTAAATAGCTGTCTGCTAGGTTAACAGGAATGATCTCTGAGAGGTAGAATTACAGACAGTTTTAATTCCTTCTCTGGGGAAATGGCAAGAAATCTAATAAGGACAAAATTAAATATTATTTTCACACTCTTTCTTTGATAAAGAACAAGAAGAGACCATTTTCCTTATGTCCTCAACCGTTCACAGGGGTCAGAGGGCCTATTTTTCTGGTGCTGCTTATGTGTGTTCTAGAGTGTTTATAAAAGGATAAGAGAAAAGTCAACACAAAGAGAGAAGGACAAGGATGAAAAGAAATTGTACATGGTGGAGAGCTACAAAAAAAAATGGTTATGTAAGTGTCTCTGAAAAGTTTCAAGGTGACTTAGGCTGGGCCTATGTGTTTATTTGACCAATTTAGGTCAAAAGCCACAAGTCCAAAAAAAAAAAAAATTCTGACAATTCCAAACACATGTGTTTTATCACCCTACTGTCAAATATATCTGAAAAGAACAAAGTTTAAAACACTAGGTGGGTGCAGTGGCACAGGCCTGTCATCCCAGCAGCTCAGAAGTCTGAAGTGGAGGATCGCAAGTTCAAAGCCAGTCTTAGCAACTTAGCGAGGCCCTGAGCAACTCATTGAGGCCCTGTCTCTAAATAAAATACAAAAAAGGCTGGGGATGTGACTCAGTGGTCTAGGCTCCCTTAGTTCAATCCTACTCCCCCCCACCAAAAAATATTTTTTTGCATGCATTCCGACTCTATATGAATATAGATTTGGTTCAAAGCATTGAAAGAAAAAAAAAAGTGATCTCATTCTGTCTCCTGCTTAGAATGTGAGTGCATCATAGAGTAACCTAAAACAGAATAGTGTTGAATTTTCAATCAGCATTTTCTTAGGAAATAAAAGGAAGGCAGAGAATGGGCCTGGGTGAATAGGTATTAAGAATAAAATCTCCTCTGCTTGGTTGCAAGAACTGTCTGTGGATCTGTGCCCATCCTCTGCATCCCTTTGACAGGGAAGTGGTGTTCTAGCTTGGCTCTGTGATGCTCTGTGACCAACACCTCAAAGCTGAGACACATCGCAAGGAATGTCACTGTGTAAGGGCAGTTGGTCTGGGGCCATGCGACATGGCCGCCCAAGGTGCTGCTTGGTGGCTGAGGGATTTGTCGGAATATAAACACTGGACTTTATTGATTGAAGGATATGGTGTGCCAGACTTCAGTGAGATTCTGAGCAAGAACGGGGAATTACATGGACAATAAAGCAAAACTAGGTCAGCCGAATGGAGTTGATGTGTGTGCGAATAGCAGTCAGTTCACCAATGATTGGCAGTTGTTAATAAAGGGTGCTCCACCGAGCAACCAGAAGTACAAACCTAAATGGAATCAACTAATATCCTCGCTAAAAGGTTTTCCCGCTAAATGGCAAATTGCTTCTGAGCAGGCAAAATGCTTCATTTAAGGTTCATAACTGGAAAACACTTTATCAACCTAATGATTGTGAGGATGCTGATTATTAGCAATGCCTGCATTAAAGAAGCACTGCACATTTGCATTCGGCTCAGAGTTAGGCTAGAATAAAATAATAAGAATGCTATCAAGATATGGATCTGAAGTTCTTTCCAGCGTTTGTGTTAATGGCCCTCCTGGAGTTCAGCCTCGGATAAAGTGAGTGGAGAAATAATAACCCCAGATATGAATGTAGATACTGCATCCTGCTGAACAGAGACTCAATGTTTCCAGCATTAGAAGACTGTGGCATGGTAGCTTTCTCTCACAGGCAAACCAGCATAACTGCCAGGTGCCCACCACAGCAGCACAGCCCTGCCTTAGAGCCTCAGGGTCCTGTGGAGGATGTACAAACCAAAAGTGGAGGTGGTGGTCTTTTGCTTGTTTACTTTTTGAACCCAGGGATGCTTAACCACTGAACCGCATCCCTAACCCTATTTTATACTTTATTTAGAGACAGGGTTTCACTGAGTTGCTTAGGGACTTGCTAAATTGCTGAGGTTGGCTTTGAACTCACGATCCTCTGGCCTCAGCCTCCCAAGCCACTAGGATTACAGGCGTGCACCACCACACCTGGCCCTTTGTTTCTTTGACAGCCACTGGAGAGATCTTACATTTGTGAAAAACAAAATCCAGACCAAGGTTGTTAGGTTGGATTCAGGCAGGTGGATGAGAGGAAGCTGGGCAGCAGGCACTCTGCACATGTGCAGCAGAACATCAGACACTTGAGCGCCACAGCACAACCAAGCAAATGCTGGCAGATGAAACTTAATGGCACCTCACACCCACCTGTCACTCAGTGGGACCCCCAGCCAATTCTGGACTATAAAAATCCATGCCAACTGGAGCCACACGTGGATTCCCCCAACCTCCACCCTGGTCTTCACCTTGGAGGACTGGTGAATCTCGCTCGAGAGCCATTCCAATAAAGCCTTGTCAAGCTGCTTTGGGTCGGACTTCTTTTTGGCCACCCACATCCACCCTAACAAAGGTGAACAGGTCATCAAATTCATGATGGCATAGAAATGCAAGAATGAAATGAGATGCAGCATCAGAAAAGGAAAAGCAAACCTCACCAGATTCAAGGTCAAACAAAGAAGAGATCCTTCCAGCGACCCCCAGCCCCTTAGGGTTCCCTGAATTATCCATGCAAGGTAAGGAGAAAGGGCTGAGAAAGCACCCAAAGTGAGATTCAGAAATCTGAGTCATTGAACTTATTACTTCACCTCCTCTAATATTTAGCCTTATTTTCTCAAATCACTTAACATAACGACTGTTAATGCTTCCCATAGCGACTCTTGCAGTCCACGGAAAGAGGTGTCCTTTTTTTGATTTGAAGAGAAGGATGAGGAAGTCTGATGTTGGACCCAGGGCAGAAGCTCAGCAGCCCTTCCTGTGTGTCCCCATCACAGACCCCACCCCTGAACATCAGGAGACTCAAGGCAGGAAGATCAGGTAGGTGTCCTTTGTCTAGCAAGCCCAAAAATTGGGGGCGAGAGTGCGTCCAGAACTGTGTGCTGATTTCAGGAACCCCATCCCCTTTTGTCAGGCACTAGAAGCTCCAGGTACATTTTGAAGTGAGTCATAGGACTTGGTGACCTAAATCAGGAGGAAAGAAAAGGCGAGGTTGGTGGGGGTGGTCTGACAGCTGCTGTGTTTTAGGTTGACTGCGGAGAGAATGGAAGGGGGGGCACAGGGAGAGCAGGTCTGAAGGTCATCTTCAAGGACATCAATCAAGGTCCCTGGTGGGGAAACCCTGGGGTGTTACTGGGGCACAGGGGACTGTTGGCTCTGCTTTTTAATTTTCTTCCTTCTTCCCTGGCTGACAGACTGTCAACTGTCAGTTCTGGCAACTGGGGACTGTCTGGGTCTTGCTTCTAAGCAATTTCTTCCTTGACTTTCTAACAGTCACTTCTGGAAGCCCTGAGTGGCGTGGTTGCTAGAAATGTATGCTCAGCAGGAGTCCAAAGGGCTTAGGGGTGATCCAAGGAGTGTTGTGCCTTATGATGCTCAGGGCTCTGCAATTGCCATGTCAGATGCTCCTGCCAGATGGATTGGGTCTTCAGAGATACTGCGCTTGGAAAGTTGGGGAGGTCCTTGTTTCTATCTATAATAGCAAGTTTGGAAATAAAACTGTTCCTCTCCTCATCCGGTGATCCTAAGTTGTTAAGGTACAATTTTTGCTTTTCCTATTTCTGCTTAAGTAATGGCTAATGTTCGCTGGGCACTTTTCTATTCTACGCACTTTGTGTAACAGCACCTGAACCCAGGATACGAGCCCTGTGAATGGGCTGTACCCATTTTATAGGTGAAAAATCAGAGGCATGGAATGCAAATGTTGCCAAGACCACACAGGAGCCATAAGCAATATGGTGGGGTGCAATCATGATCCAAGGGACTTTTTTTTTTTTGCACCAACGATTGAACCCAGGAGTGCTTAACCACTGAGCCACATCCCCAGCCATTTTTATACTTTATGTAGAGACAGGGTCTCACTGAGTTGCTTAGGGCCTTCCTCAGTTGCCGAGGCTGGCTTTGAACTCACCATCCTCCTGCATCAGCCTCCCGAGCCGCTGGGATGATAGGCGCGCATCAATGTGCCCTGCAAGTCTGTTCTTAAGACTTTGTTATGTGAATTCATAAAGCAGAACCATGAGTGGGGACAACCAAGGGGCAATTCCTCTGGTTAAATAACTGAACATGGTTTATAACTCACCAGCACCTTGTCTCTGAGAGTCTTTAGGACAGAATGGCACTTGGGCCTCAAGTGAATGTACTGATCATCTAACTTTGGAAAGGCCCTCAGTGCAATGCTGCAGGAAGTGACCACTGTGGCCCTTCCCTGCCAGCATCACCCCTTCCATCCCAGTGACACACCCTGACCCTTTATGGAAGATTAACTTTGCCCCACATGTGCATGGGGGAGTGGCAGGGGCCTGCCTTGCCAAGTGTTCCATGTGGATTCTGTCTCCTACTCTTCAATCTTGTAATAAAAGGACCAAGTCTATGGTTGACAGATATATGAAAAAGTATTCAACATCTCTAGTAATTAGAGAAATGCAAATTAAAACTACACTGAAATTTCATCTCACTACAGTCAGAATGGCAACAATCAAGAATACAAATAACAATAAATATTGGTGACGATATGGGGGAACAGGCACACTCATACATACAATGGGCTTCATATTGGTGTAACCACTCTGCAAAGCAGTATGGAGATTCCTCAGAAAACTTGGAATGGAACCACCATTTGACCCAGTTATCCTACTTGGTCTATACCAAAGAGACTTAAAATCAGCATACTATCGTGACATGGCCACATCCATGTTTATAGCAGCTTAATTCACAATAGCTAAGCTATGGAACCAACCTAGGTGCCCTTCAACAGATGCATGGATAAAGGAAATGTGGTACATATACACAATGGAATATTACTCAGCCTTAAAGGAGAATGAAATGATGGCATTTGCTGGTAAATGGATGGAACTGGAGACTATCAGACTATGTGAAACAAGCCAGTCCCCCAAAACCAGAGGCCAAATGTTGTCTCTGATTTGTGGATGCTACCCCCAAACAAGGGAAGCTGGGGAAGGGAATAATAGAAATCCACTGGATTAGACAAAGGGAAACAAAGGAAAGGGAGGGAGGAGGGAAAGAGGAAAGACAGTAGAATTAATTGAACATAAATTTCCTGGTTTTGTATTTGAATACATGACCCACATCATGTACCATAAGAGTGGGATCCTAAATAGAGTATGTTATAGTCTATACAGGTATAATTCACCAAAACACATTCACTGTCATGTATAACTAAACAGAACAACAGCGATAAAAAGACCAATTCTACAATTCCTTCATCCTAGTGACCAGATTGAGGGAGTCCCTTGGAGATCCCGTAAAGAAACTGGCTCTCTGGATTCACTTGCTTCCTGTCTCTACAATGATTTAATTGCTCCTTTATCCATGGTTATTTCTCCTCTCACCTTCCTGGTTTTAATTTTGTTGTTGTTTTTTGGTACCAGGGATTGAACCCAGGAACCACTGAGCCACATCCCCAGCCCTTTTTTTGTTTGATTTTGAGACAGGGTCTCACTGAGTTGGATGATGGCCTCACTAAGGTGCCAAGGCTAGCCTTGAACTTGTGATCCTCCTGCCTCAGTCTCCTGAGTCCCTGGGATTAGAGATGTGCACCACCAGGCCCCGTTGGAACGTCTCACTTTAAACTTTTTCTGTTTTCCTTGAAAGTAGGGTTTTGGTTCTGAGGTCCAGACTGGTCTCCAACTCCTGGACTGATATGATCTTCCTACTTCAGCCTCCTGAGGAGCCAGGACTGCAGGCATGTGCCACAGTGCCTGGTGAAATGTTTCTAAGTGCAATTCAGTGGCATTGATTGCATTCACCATGTTGGGCAAACCTCCCTACTGTCTATTTCCAAAACGTCATTTCTCTCCTCAGGAGTTTTGTGCCCATAAAGCACCAACTCCTCACTCCCCCACCCCCAGTCCCCGGGAACCTCTATTCAATGTTCTGCCTTTACCATTCACCTCTAGAATGAAGTATTTCTGTGAATGAGGGTGTAGTAAAATGGAGTGGAGCCTGGCAAAGAGACTGCGAATTGATGCAGCACTGAGTTCTGGAGACCAGCAAAGCCCACACACACACACGTAGCAAGAAATCCCATCATTATGCACAACTAGAACGCAATGATAAAAATGTGGAAAACATAAAAAGGTGTTGGGATGTAGCTCAATGATATAGAATCCCTGGATTAAATCCCCAGCACCCTCCCAAAAAAAGTTTATTCTATATTATGTTTTTTATTGCTTTGGATTGAACCCAGGGAACACTGACTATTTGGCTTATTTTATGTCTCACTAAGTTGCTTAGATCTGTGCTGAATTGCTGAGTCTGGTCTCCAAGGTGCAATCCTCTGCCTGGGCCTCCCTAGTCACTGGGATTGCCGGCAGGTGCCACCATGCCCAGCCTTGGAACAAATTTTAAGGTGGAAATTTCAAAGAGGACTTAATCTGTTTGTGGGTGATATGGCTCAAAAGTTGTCAGAGGCAGGTACAAGCGGGTACATACTGTCAATCTCAGCTATTCCAAAGGCTCAGACAGGAGGATCCCAGATTCCAGGGAGTCTGGGCAACAAAATGAGACCCTGTCTCAACATAAAAAATTGAAAGGCCAACAGTGAAGCCCTTGCTTAACTTGAAGAGGGTCCTATGTGCAATTTCCAGTGTCATCACAATAACAAAACAAACACCCATCAATAACCTCCAGATTCAGCAGTCACTGGTTACTATTGATATAAAACAATTTCCTGTTATTTTCCATAGAAATTTCCAGAAAGTACTCAGTGAAGTACTGTGTGGCTGAAAGCCTGGCGGCTCAGGAGGCTGAAGCAGGAGGATCCCATGTTCAAGACCAGCCTTGACAATTGACCAAAACCTGGCCTAAATTTTAAAAATAATAAGAAGAAGAAGGAGGAGGAGAAGGAGGATGAGAATGAAGGAGAAGGAGAAGGAGGAGGGTTGGTGATTTTAGAATATCCCTGGGCTCCATCTCTAGTCCTGCAAACACAGCAAAATTAAATGAAATAAAACAAAGAAAAAGTGCAGCAAAGCTCAGAGGTGGGACTTTTAGGCAATGATGAGATCATGAGAGCTTTGACCTTGCCAGTGGATTAATCCACTTGATGGATGGATTAATCCATTTGAGGCTAAATAGACTACTGAGAGAGGAGACTTAGCTGGAGGGATTAGGTCACTGGGAGAATGCCATGGAAGATTTCATCCCCTCCCCAGGCCTTTCTCTCTCTCTCCCTCCTTCCTCCTCCTCCTCCTCCTCCTTCTTTTTCCTTTTTACTGTATGATAGCTTAAGTAAAAAGAAAAACAGTTCCCAGCAAGGTAAAGGGACCATGCTCCATTTAGTTTTAGTTTCCCTGAAAGAATACAACATTAGGTTTCTGTAGAAGTTACTCCTTCCAAGAACTCTAATGTTAGTTATTAACAGTGGAATGTTTTTGTTATTACTAACAAAGAATAGAGAAATTATCTTATACTTAATATTTATTCTATTTCATGTACTCAATGATGGACTAAAACTCTAACTAGACATAGGAAGAATACAAATTGTACCTATGATTAACTTACTTATTTATTAAGTGGGAAAAATATCCTTAAACTTAATCATAGACACTAAGAAAGCAATGAAGATCAAACACCACATCAAAGCTCAGAGGAATACACTCTCATATATGACTTTCAGAGAATTTTTGTATACTAAAAGAAATCACAGGCTCCTTACAAATTTGAGCAAATCATAATTGCTTATTTATGATTTCATCTAAGTATTAATATTAAACTTTTTTGTGTGTTATTTTGTGTCCCAGGACTATGAAATCTCCCCAGTATTCTCTGTAATCTGAATCTAAGGATATATTGACTATTAGTATTAAAAGCAAATGCACATGGAGATATGCCATGTGTATGGCCAACAAGAGGGAGGATGATCTTTCAATGGAATGGTGTCAAGTGTTGGAGTCATAGGAAATAGATGTGGCAGGCACTCAGATGCATCCTTAGATGCACACATTGGCGGTAAGCGGGCTTGATGTTGTGCCAGCTTTGGTTTTGGAACTGAGCTAATATACACAGAATCTAAAATTAACTATTTCAAATAATAGAATGGTTTTGGGGATTTTTAGCACACTTGAAGCACCATAAGCTACACCTCTAACTCCCCAGCTCTGTCCTCATGCTAGCAGGGAACCCCACGTGCCTTACACAGTCAACCCCTATCACTCTCTCCCCAGTCCCAGGCAAATGGAAATCTACCTCCTGTCTCCATAGATCCACTAGTCTGAACAGTTCCTGGAAGTGAATCTTGTGATCTTCCAAGTCAAGATGTTTTACTTACCATGTTGTTTTCTGGGCTCATCCTTATGGGCACATTGATTGATACTTTCTTCCTTTTTATGGAACAAAGTCTCAATAAATACCTGAATAATATTCCACTGTTTGCACCTGCTTTGGGTCAACCAATTTCACTTCTGGACATTTATTCCAGAACAACAGTCATGCATTTGTACATAGGGCAGCTACCAGGATCTTTCCAGAGTTGTCTCAAGGGTCACAAGAGACAGTTCATGTGCATGATGTGGTACCATGACATTGTCTCCAGTCACATCACAGTAGAAAATAATGATCATATGCCTTTAAAACAGATGATACAATTGGGAGTTCCATAGCATTCCATTTTCATTCATTTTTTTTTCAAAAACTGGTCTTTTCAGTTGCACACGACAGTAGAATATATGTGACATATTTATACAAACATGGGGGACATCTTATTCTAATTAGGATGCCAGCCTTGTGGTCATACATGATGTGGAGATTCACTGTGCCGCATTCACATGTGAAGGTAAGACAGTTCTGTCACATGCATCCCACTCTCTCTCCTGTTCCTGCTCTGCTCCCTTCCCTTCATTCCCCTGGGTTAATCTACAGAACTTCTGTCCCCCACCTTATATGGGTTAGCTTCTACATATCAGAAAGCACATTTGATCTTTTCTGTTGTTGTTGTTTGTTCTTTTTTTTGACATGGGCAGGGGGATTGGCTTATTTTGCTTAGGATAATAGTGTCCAGATCCAACCATTTACCAGAAAAAGTCATAAAGTCATTCTTTTTGTGACTGAGTAATATTCCATTCATTCTTTCCAGTCTACGGAGTGTGTGTTACTTAGGGAACATCGACTATGTCCAGTACTTTCCTGTTACAAGTGCCATGAACAGACAGTTGCTGACTGCAGGTAGCTCACTGTCCTCTGCTGTGTTCCCGTTTAGTCATAGACAGTGACCAAGGGACATAGGTCCATGATCATGGGAAGATGCAGCTTATAGCTGGGTATGTCAGGGACCCTGCAGCTCCCATCAGGCTTTAAATCTTGCCGCCTTTCCAGAATGTTTGCAAGTGATCCAACTGAAGACTTGCTCTGCACCCCCCTCTCTCTTGGGCCCCTCCCTCTAGGGGTTTGCTTTGGGGTTGGGGACTTCATGCCTGTTTTCTTCTCTGGTAACCTGTCCTCAAGAACCTTTGAGTCCCAGGCTTGACAACATTTCTTTACCCATAAATCCTTTACTCATCACCTGCCTCTTCATTCTGCCTCTTTGCTGCCTCCATTCTGCCTGGTGAGGACATAGCTGCTCAGCTCCTCTGTCACCTCCCTGTGCTCCTCATCTGTCCTGATGCAAGTCCCAGGAATAAAAAGGGGAGAAGTCCCACGGGCAGGGCCATGGGTCTCTCATGGGAGCTGCCAAAGAACAAATAGGCCTGTGGCAAGCAGGGAGCGAGGGAGGGAGGGAGGGAGGGGAAAAGAAAACAAAGGGCCAGGACAAGCTGTGGTCCCTAGGGCCTGCCCCCCATGACCAGCTTCCTCTAACTAGATCCCATCTCCTGTCAATCATCATTCATCTATGAACTGATCAATGGATTGATCTACCCATGAGGTCAGAGCTCTTGTGACCCACTCACTTTCTGAGGGCTCTGCCTCTGAGCACTTCTGCAGAGGGGACAGGTCTTCAACACTCATGCCTGTCAGGGACATTCCCATCAAAACTATAACAGGGTCCTAAATGCACATTTGACTTGTGGACATGAGGAGCAGACCATGGAAGTGCGGAGCAGGGGGCGGGGACGGCCTTTGGTGCAACCCCCTCATCTGATGGGCCCCACTGAGCCTCTTAGACTAGCATTCAGACCCTGACTCTGTCATCTGCTTGGCAGAGGGGAGCATTAGCAAGCCTCAGTTTCCCCATCTGTGTAACGGTGACGCTCATTTCATGCCCATTTGGCAGATGTCAGAGTTTACACTGCAGCACCTGCCATGGAGGGAAGAGGGCGCTGCAGGGACACAGTGAGACAGAGGCATTCCTGCTGCTGTCACCCTGGCAGACAGACTGCTGCATGGACTCTGGTCTCTGCCATTGTTCCCTCAGATGGGCAGGCTCAGCGTCATCCAGGTCTCCTCCTCTCCTGGAGTCCCATCTCCAGCCCAGCATGGCAGTGTCCCTGGCCTGAGATCCCACTTTCAGGCATGCTACCTGTAGGGTGGCACAGGAACTGCAAGTAACCTCTTCATGCCTGAGACATGCCCTGCCCTGAGAGCTGCAACTAGCTCTAGGTCACGATGGTGTGCGCTGTCTTTTTCAGGCCACATGTCGGGGGTACATCTGGTAGGATCCCTCACATGCTGAGCATCCAAACAGAGCCGTGCAGTAGCAGACGGGAGTGGGTCATTCCCACAGCACCTGCCTCCAGTCAGGCAGGCTGCACCTGGGGCTCTGAGTCCGACAATCCCAGGGACTTTTAAAGGGTGGTCCTCAAAGGCCTAGTCCTGAAGACGCTCCCTGGCTCATGGCGACTTCAGTGGGTGTGTTCCCAGGACCTTCCCAGCATCTAAAGTGCATGAATCACTTTGAACAGTGACCCTCACTGAGAGTCCACACAAAGGTTGAGGTCCAGTTTCAAGTCCTGTGATAGCTGGGCCTATGCACAGACCTGCCCTGCAGCATCTTGAGGAGTCAGGCAGGGATTCACATTTAAAGGCAGCCTTGGAAAATCATTGAGATCCTCTCAAAAGAAACACGCTAACTGTGGAGAAGCAGCTCAGGGTGAAGCACCTCTGGGTTCACGATACTTTATCTTATTCATTTATTTATTTATTTGTTTATTTATTTACTTACTTTTTCCTGTGGTGCTGAGGATGGAACCCAGGGCCTCACACAGGCTGGGCAAGCACTCTACCACTGAGCCTCCACCCAGCCTGTGTTAGACTCTGGAAGAGATGAACATGCTTCTTGAATGTGACCCCCTCCGCCCGTCCAGTTCTGCCTTGTGTCTTCCATAGATGAACGGCTGTTGCCCTTACTTTAGAACAAGGTGGGCAGGGGGCTCGCAGGCCACCACTTTCAGTTTGTGTTCCTACCACCCTGGGACCGGGCTGCTGGGCCATTTCATAGCTGAGGAATTTGAGGTCCAAATGGGATGAAATTTCCAGAGACACCCACTCTGCCTGACCACAGATCTTCTGTCATTAACACTCAGGGGCACTGCCCCAGGGAAGGCAGCCTCCTCTGAGTACCCAGCATCCTCAATGTTCTTCCTGGGCCTCATTCCCAGGAGCTTTTATCTCACCTTCACCAGGGTGGCCTGTGTGTGTGTGTGTGTGTGTGTGTGTGTGTGTGTGTGTGTCCTCCCCTATAGGACCTTCCTGCTGTTCTAGAGGCTTCATCTACAGCTCCACAATGCAGAGGGTGGCACAGCCTGGTGGTACAAGGATTGACTTGCCACTTTCCATGAGTCAACATGAAGTTGTTTTTTTTTTCTCTTTTTCTTTTTGGTACCAGGGAATGAACTCAGGGGTGCTTAACCACTGAGAAGCATCCCCAGCCCTATTTTGTACTTTATTTAGACACAGGGTCTCACTGAGTTGCTTAGCACCTTGCTTTTGCTGAGGCTGGCTATGAACTCATGATCCTCCTGTCTCAGCCTCCCAAACTGCTGTGACTGCAGGCATGTGCCACTGTGCCCTGCTTGGCATGAAATTTTATTACTAATTAATAATTTCATTGCAATGAAAAAAATTTGCATCACAATGCAGTAGGGGCTTCCACAGGTACTGAAGGCTGGTCAGGCCCAGGAGCTGGACTAGGTCATGCTCAGAGCTCAAGGGCTAGAGGCACCCTCTGGGTCCCTAGAAGCATGGCTCTGTGGACCCCTCAGCAGATGTGGAGAGGGGTGAGAGAGCTGCCCACACAGAGCCTGCAATGTGTGGAGCCAACGCCAGGTGGCGGCACACTGCCCCCTAGCTGCTAAAGGCTGCAGAGTGCCTTGGCCGCCTGGAACAAACTGCTGGCCAGGGCCTACCCAGGTGTCTGTGGGAAGCAGATGCTGCCCTCCCAGGCTGCAAGTCCAGTGGAGCAGACCTGGAACTGGGGAAAGGGGTCATCACTCCAAGGCTGTGAGGAGAAAAGCCTCTTGGCACTGGGTGTTCTGCTCAGCGGAGGGCAGCTCAGGACCCCCGGCAGCACCCAGCCAGGTGCTTCCACATGAAGCTGGTGAGAAGCCTGGGTCTGCAGTGCAAACTGGGTCCTGCTTCATCTTCACAAGGGCTGGAGAGGGAACGTGTCTGCCATCTGCTAATGGGAAGCTGAGTCTCAGACTATGATGGGAGCCCTGGCTCGGTCAGATCTCCTTCTGCTGGGGCCAGCTATGTCCCCGCTGGGACAGCCAGGCAGAGGCTCCCCTCAGGCTGGGTAGATGCTGCACAGCAGTCACCCCAGCCTAGATTGACCTGCACATACAGCACATTGTGACTGCATGGTCTCTTTTTGGGACCCTCACAAGCTGATTCTAAACCCATATCCACATGTAGAAGGTCAGGGGTCTGCAATGTGCTACAAAGGATGATGGCTGAGGATTACCCTGCCACACTGGAGAGCAGTGGTGATGCTGCTGTCTCTGAGCCAGGGTGCTCCTAGTGGCAGCAGAGGCAGCACTAAGCTGGAGTGCAGGCTGTGGACCTACCCAAATGGAGCGTGGGCCCCAGCTGGGGTGCCCACCCTGCCTGCTGTCCCTATGGAAGTGTGACACCAGACACACAGATGTGTGCAGATGGTGAGGCCCCAGGGAGAGGCTCAGACCCTGCACAGCTTGTGAAGGACCTCAGGGGAATGTCCTCGCCTGCTGGACAGGGAACAGGTCTGAGGTCATCAGGCAGCTCACAGTGGCCAATGGAAGGGGAGAGGTGGGTGGACTGGACAACATGGCAATCAGCATGTTGCCCTAATGATGTGGGGGGACACCCACTGAGTGAGAAGGGGGCCAGGCAGATGAGTCCAGGGCTGGTGGAGACCACCGTCCAGAGAGGCACCATCCACTGGGACTTTGAGCACTGAGGTCAAGGGGCAGCTGCAGCCAGCAGGAGCCACCAGTCAGCAGGTGACAGAGCCCTTAGGTCTGCAGGGGTCCCCAGGAGAGAGCCCACTGTGGGTGAGGATGGGCGAAGACCTGAGCGGGTGTGTCAGGAGCAAATCCTGGAGCCTCAGAGCCACCACAGCCAGGTGCGGGACACAGCCCATGGCCATGCTAGGAGCACCTGCGGGAGCTGTGGCAGGACTGAGGGGCACACTGCTCCCTCCATGGCCAGTACCCAGAGCCAGGGTGACTGCCCTCAGGGACACCACCTCCTCATCAGGACTCAGCCTGTGGAAATGGTAAGACCACAGAGTGACCTGGGGAGAGGAGCCCCAGGAGGGACATCACCAGCCTAAGTGTGGAGATCTGGCCAGGCTGGGCTGAGAGGGATGCTTGCTCATGGGTGAGGCAGGAAAGAGGGTTTCCAGATGCCAGCAGGCCTGTCCCCGGGGGGTAGGAGTGGGGACTGCACAGGGTGCCCCGTGCTCCTCAGGCTGCAGGCGGGCTGGGGCTGTGTGTTTGGAAAGACACATTTTATTTTTTTAATATATATATAATTTTTTTGGTTGTAGGTGGACTCAGTAACTTTATTTTTATGTGGTGCTGAATATGGAACCCAGGGTCTCACGGGTACCAGGTGAGCACCCTACCTCTGGACCACAACCCCAGAACCAGATGATATGTTTTATAATAAATCAACAAATGGAGAGGAAGGAGATTCTTCACATGCAGATGTTTATTCATTCAGAAAAAAAGCACCCAAATTGAGGGAAACTGTTAAAACATCTTAGATTTCATTTGTCAAAACTCTGAGAAGATACACACTTGAGTGCCCACGTGGCCTGTCGCTCCATCCTGGAGGGCGAAGACCAGCTAACTGGGCCCTGTCCACACATGGTAACTCTGGGGGGCACAGTGAGGGAGCAGAAAGCTGCTGACCCTTTATTCCTAGTTGGTATGATTTTATAAATCAGAAACCTGCCCACTGCTTATTATGAGAAAGAGTTTTTGTTTTGTAGATACGAAGAAGGCAAATGTGCAACAATCAGTAGCTTTATCTAACCCTGTTTCTCTTTTAAACAATGAAAATTTTATCATTTCCAAAAAAATTGGCAACAACTTATAAATACTAAAAAAATTCATAAAAAGGAATAGAACATTATTAATCTATTTGTAAGAAAGAAATACAGTCTACATTAGAATTCTAAAATCTATTTGGAAGAAATAACCCAAACACTAATATATAAAGAAACATGCCCATTTCCTACAGGAAAACATGTCATTGTGAAACTGGATTCCATGTCACTGTGTGCACGCACTATAGTCCAGGTGGACACCAGTGGCTCTGCTGTCCTCAAGATGGCTTGAAGCTGTGACCTACAAGGGGAAGCATTCTGAGAGTCCCCAGTTCATCTTTGATAAAGAAGACAGAAGAGGAAGGACTGTGTGGAGAACTCACCCTTCCAGGTACCACAGATGGGGACAGGGCTCACTCCAGGACAGGCCCACAGTGCACTGCTGGATGGGGGAGGCGGGTTCAGTAGCTGGCCACCTTGGAACCACCATCAGTGAGCACAGCTCTCAGGAGGATCAAAGCTCTGAGGGTTGTTAACCATGGAGTTGCAAAAATCAGAAGGTGTGAGCTGTATTTGAGTGGGGTTGTCTTCACAGGCAAGGTTGGGGGACTGGAGGCTGGAGGGGAGAGGGCAGGGCCTCGACCACCAGGCAGGGGTCCACCCTGTCCACTGCAGCGGAGTAAAGGGATATTCAAAGGGGAGGAAAGGTAGCAGTGAACACGAACTGATGTCAGCCTCTGAGGGGAGGTGGACACAGGTGGGAAGGAGTGCTCTGTCATCAGCTGGGCAAACATCCACCTCTGGTGACCTGGTGCTGTCAAAGATGAGGGAATGGCTCCTTCAGACCTGGCTTTGTGAGTCAGGTCACGGTGACACACACCTATGGATAGCTGTGACAACATAAAGAGACCTCTTCTGTTGGGAACAAGGAAGATGTGGAGTGGGCTTTGCCTTGGCTCCTCCTGAACCTTCCCCCTCTAGCTTCTTGTTGTCTGCAACTGCTGCCACCAGAGAGGGAGGAGACTCGGTTCCAAGACATGTGGACATGGGTCTTGCCCTCCACAGCCCCAGGAAAGCAGGGGTGAATATCCTCTGGGCTGGTGGCTGGCGGTTGTGTTGCCTCGTGGGCCCCAGGTGTCCCGGTGGCTTCTGAAGGCCCTGGCGCTCCCTCTGCTGATAGTGCCATGGTGCATCTGTTCTCCAGTTTGGATGGTGTATCCTCCCCAAGCTCAGTGGGTATGGCCATGTGTTGCATCGCCGGAAACTGGGGCTGTTCTGGTGGAGGCACTTCTGGTGGCACTGCAGCTGCAGAAGGAAAGAGCCCAACATGACTGCCTTTCCCTGGGCCTTTCCCACTTACTGCCAGCACCTGCCCTGAGAGTAAGGCAGCTCCCCTCCCATGACAGGTGTCTTCTCAGACCAGGGCCACCTGGCCTCTGTGGCTCAGAACCAAGTGCCAGTTCCTGTGGGGACAGAACAAGGCTTCCTCACACCGTCATCCACCCCAGTGTCCTCATCACAGGCCCAGACTCACTGAAATCAGAGTCCTCCAGCTGTGCCAGGAGTCCGTGCACATGGAGGCTAAGTTCCGTCCCAGGCATGGTGAGGTGCAGGAAGGTGGTGAGACGACTCAGGGTGGCCAGACCTGGGGCCCCCATGAAGTCTTCAGGATATGTACGCAGCAGCATTTGGCAGAGGGGAGGGGGCCGGACACTGACCCAGTGCCTCCACATTCGGGACAGGCCCCTGCTCAGGGCCTTTCTGAGGCCTGTGCAGCCACATGTCAGGAGACAGCAAGAGCTCTTGGCTCCGGATCACTCTCTCCACACAGCTGAACAGACTGGGCTGTGCCCGGTCTCTGGGTGCCTGGCTACCAGGGTTCCAAGTTCTCTTTGTTCCATTGCCAGGAAGTGAGGTCACTTCCTGGGGTCCCCTTACCTGAGGCACTTCCTCACAAAACGGAAGCCATCTTGGAGTCGCCCACTCGCCTGGCCTATGACACAAGTCAGAGTGACTGACCCACACACTCTCCCTCTGTGCTCAGCAAAGGCCTGGGGAGCAGCTTCCCAGGAGGGGGAGGCAGATGGGTTCAGACCCTTCCCTTCCTTGGGCTCTCTGTGTGACACTAGATGAGCCATTGGAGCTTGCAGGGCCTCCCTAGCTGCCCACATGTCTTGCAGGGTCCTTCTGCCATCTGCTCTGAGCTTCTCCACAGGTGTGTGGGGCATCACTCACCTGTATCACCTGGGGAGCCTCTAATGCTGTGGTCACAGGCTGGTCACTCACAAACACACAGATGATGCAGTCGCAGAGAGGATGGAGCAGGGATGACAGGCCACACTCCATTCTGAGTCCAACAGGGACAGAGGCAACATGGCCTCTGTCCATGGCCTCCTGGCCATTTCATCTTCCTGTGCCAGCTCCTGAGCCTCCACCCATCTCAGACCTGGCAACCCAGCACATGAGGGTTTTTTCTCATCCTCATATTGTGGCTCAGTACAAGTAACTTCTCACAGGTCAATTAGTCACTAATCCTGGTGGAAGGGTATGGTAGAGGAAAGTCTCAGCCAAGGCAGCCCGGGAGCAGAGGCAGAAAGAGCAAGGGACTGGGACAAACTGTCAGCCCAAGGACACACACTGTGACCTACTTCCTGCAGTCACGCCCCGACCTGCCCGCCTTCCTTCATCCATTCCAGTTAGGCTTCTCCTCGGTTGGTCATCCCTTTGTGCACATTCCTGCATGTCCGTGCACAGGAGGTTTTGGGGGACACCTCATCTCCACGCCCTAATAGTCGTGAGCTTCAGGGTCTAAACTCCGGATCTTTTGCTTAACTGGTAACTCAAATAACCGCTGGGTGCAGGGGTGTGGAAGGATGTACTTTGCTTTTCCTGAGTGGTTTCCTTCCAATCTTGCTCCGGAGATACTTAGAAAATGCCCAGAATGGCTACTGCACACCAAGTGCATGGACCGGCCAGCGCCCTGGCCCTAGGCAAGGGCTGCGAGGTGGCCGTGCCCACCTGGACTGGAAATCTGGGTCCCCAGGCAGCCCTGGAGCCTGGTTCCTGGGCTCTGCAGTCCCGGTGACACTGCTGCCCCCTGAACATGCACCCCGCTCCCCTGGGGGTTCTTCAGAGGATGAGGTGGTGTCCAGGCCAAAGGTCACAGCTGGTTAGAAACCTCTGCAACCCTCAACCCTCCAAGTCAGTCGCCCACCAGCCCTTGTGGGCCCTGCAGGAAAATGCTCTCTTTCTCTTGTCTGAGATTTGCTAAATCCACTGGTGGTGGATGCAGTGCCATTTCAGTGTGTCCAAGAGATTTTTTCAAGTTAATTTTTTTTTATTTAATTGCAATATATGGCCATCATGTTCCAAATGACTGGTAGGTCATTTTGACCATTCTGCTTTTTTTGGTGGGGCTGGGGGTGGTGAGTATGGGGGATTGAACCCAGGATCACTTAACCACTGAGCCACATCCCCAGCCCTGTTTTGTATTTTATTTAGAGACAGGGTCTCACTGAGTTGCTCAGGGCCTCCTTTTTGCTGAGGCTGGCTTTGAACTTGGGATCATCCTGCCTCAGCTTCCAGGTCGGTGGGTTTACAGGTGTGTGCCACTGGGCCCCAAATGGAAGCAGGTATTGATGACAGCGTGTAACTTGGGGACTTGACAGGAGCACCTGCTTGGGACGCACAGAGGGGCAGCACTGTGGTAGTGCTAGGATCCAACACAGCATGCAGGGCTATTTGACCACCTGGTGTCAGTGTTAGGACAGCAGGAAATTTCACTGCACTGGGAGGACCCGGGACCTCACGGAATGCAGGGCGACAACCCAGGTTGTATTTTTCTCTCCATTCCTGGAAGCCACCTCCTGTGTGAAAGGCCTCATGCCACCCCACTGATGGTGGAGATCTACACTGTGCCAGACCTTCTCGTGGGGAAATAAGGTGCAGGACAGAGCAATGGTCAGAGAGTCCAAGGAGTCAGCAGGAACCCACATGCCTCTCGCTATCATGATTCAGAGGAGGCGGGGGGGGGGACATGAACACACCCATGGGGTGGAGAGGGTACAGAAAGGCTCGAGGAAGAGGTGACATTTGGGAGAAGATGAGGACAGTGGGTTTAGGTCAGTGCTGACTTTAAAGGGTGGACCCTGTGCCCGTTCCCTTTGTTCTGTTCATAATGACCTCCTTTCACATAGAATGAAAGTGGTGTTACAGAGGGTGTTTTAGGATAAACAGTTTGTCTGCCTTCTTGGATGATAAATCAGAAATATCCAATATCCATTATTTAGGGCACCTGTGCTTCAGGTATTATGAGTCAGTTGGAGAGATCATCTGACTCCCCTTCCTTCATCCTCATGGAAATTACCTTCCGTGCAAAAGAATAAAAGCAAAAACAAGAAAATGAACTCTTTCTAACTGCCAGGTCTGAGTTGGGAAGATTTTCCATTTGTCTGCTGTGATCAATAAATTTCCCAAATATGCACCATTCTCCTTTAGCATTTGGGCATTGGATAAAGGCCCATTTTTCCATCTGAGTTAACATGTCCCAGGGGATCAACTTCTCACTCTGAGCAACATCAAAGGGTCCCCCAGATTGCTCTGTCTTCCAGTCTAACCTTGTAGACAGTAGATCTTCACTACCTGTTGCTCACACTCCCCTGTTTCCTAGTGAGAAAAAGAGATTCCAAGCTGCATTTCTTGATGTTATGGGATCTGAGTTGCCACATGTAAAGCGACAGAGCCTGGGGAAACTGGAGAGAAATTTCTGTGTCCTTATCCTGAATCAGTTGGGAGATGACTCACCTGCACATGACTTAACACTAATAAAGAAATGGTCTTTGAAACCTCAGGGGCTCTGTTTCGCACATGTAGCTAAAGATGGCCTTTGCAAATCATGATCCAATGTCTGCAAGCATGGTGTGATGGACACAGGTGTTATTTCAATCATGTCATGTTACATTATGGAGGACATGAGAATGCATAAGTCCTGTTTTATCAATCACTGCAGGATCACTGAAGCGACTTCATACACCAGAGGAGGGGGGAAAATAGTAATCAAAAGTACCATCACTTGAGGTCGTGGATTGTGCCTCCCCAGGAGCCATCCTCTACAAGTGGGTTAATGCAGGCAGCTCCAGCTGGAAGTCGACCTGAGGCTGAACCTCTCTCCCTTCTAATTTCCAGTCTTACTCTCAAGTACTGCAGATAGTAAAGTCCACATGCTTGGGTAAGAAAGAACATTGAAGAGGAGAAGCAAGATGGGTGAGATGGTTCCTCATATCTTATTCTCCAACATGTTCCATGATCAGCCAATCAGCATCACCTGATCATTGTTAGAAATGTCATATCTGAGACCTCATCTGGGACTGGGTCAGAATCTGCATTTTCAACAAGATCCCCAGGTGCTTTGTTCATGTTTGAGAAGCACCATCTTGGCAGGCAGGTGTTTGGTGGCCTGCCCATTCATGGCTATAGCTTCACTGTGGCTTAGTGACCCTGCTCTGCACAAATCAGGGACCACTATCTATCAAAAATTTGAATAAATTAAATTTGTACTCTCAACTTTTGAGGAAGGAGGACAGAAAGAGATGAGCTCCTGTCCATTGCACCTGGACAATTCTGGGTCTAATAAAATTCATTGCTATGGTTGAAGTCAGCTGTAGGTTTTCTGAGCATGCTAATGTGCTTGTGACTATCATGGCAAGAATATAATATGAGACATTGCCCAGACTTCAAATCATAGAACCACATTTTGAGGGATCCCTATTCACAATGCAGTTTTTGTGGAATTCATTATGGGAAGTGTTGATTTCAGGGAAATCAGGGTTCTGGTTGGAACAGGTGAAATTAAGTCCACCCCCCAACCCATCTCTATCTCCATATGAGGTTCAGTTTTGTTTAATTGCTTGAAATTTGGATTTGCAGATTTTACAAAAGTTAAGACACCTGTAGTGAAGTTATATCTTACATGATAATTAGAAACTAAAGTTAGCACACAAAGCAAAAATAGTAGTTCAGTAAAAACCTCCTTTGGAAAAAGAAACTTTTAAATATTACTATGTTCTATACTAACCCACCATCACTTATAAAGTTCACTATAGCTGCTTTGTTATCTCTCACTGGCATTTGCACAGTTTCTTTTTTATTGTTGCATATTAATTACACAGAATGGTGGCTTACATTGTGCCATATTCATATCTAGTTGAGAACCTGGTCAGTGGTTTGCACTGCATATAATTTGAGGAGCACATATTGTTAAATACTAGAATTACACTCAGCATGATGAGATTGCTCTCACTTCTAGATGTGGGTGGGAACTAAGATGGAGAGAACAGCATATTCATGTCTCCTGTCCTGAGCTATGGTGTGTGAATGACTTCAGTGAAAAGACCCGAGAATTATCCACACTACTTAAAGAGTTCTATCTCTTTCTCTCAGCACATATTATTAAATTTACATTAAATGTGCATATGCTGCAAAACCTCTGTGTTATACACACAATTTCAGAAAGGGATTTTTGCTAGGGGAAGACCAGAAATCTAGATTTCTTCTTCTTTATTTATTGGTTCTTTTTAGTTACACATGACAGCAGAATCCATTTGGATATGATTATACAAGCATGGACTATATCTTATTCTAGTTAGGATCCCATTCTTACCAATGTATATGATGGTGGGGTTAACTATTATGTTTTCATACATGCACATGGAAAAATTATGTCAGATTCATTCCATTGTCTTTCCTTGTCCTGTCCCCACTCCCTCCCTCCATTCCCCATTGTCTAATCTATTAAATTTATATTCTTTCTTTTACCCACTCCCCCTTATTGTTAGTTAGCTTCAACCTATCAGAGAAAACATTTGACCTTTAACTTTTTGGAACTGGCTTATTTCACTTAGCATGATAGTCTCCAGATCCATCCATTTATTTGCAAATGTCATAAAGTCATTCTTTGTGGCTGAGTAATATTCCATCATGTATATATACCACATTTTTCTTTATCCATTCATCTGTTGAAGGATACCTAAATTGGTTCCACAGTTTAGCTATTGTGAACTGAATTGCTATAACCATTGATGTGGCTGCAGCACTGTAGTATGCCAATTTTAACTTCTTTGAATATATTTCAAGGATAGGGATAATTTGGGTCAAATGTTTCCATTCTAGGTTTTCTGAGGGATCTCTATACTACTTTCTAGAGTGGTTGCACCAGTTTGTAGCCTTACCAGTAATGTATGAGTGAACCTTTTTCTCCACATCCTCTCTAACATTTGTTGCTTGCATTCTTGGTAATTTTCATTCTGACTGAGTGAAATGAAATCACAGCATAGTTTTAATTAGCATTTCTCTAATTGCTAGAGATATTGAACATTTTTTCAAATATTTGTTGACCATGTTTTTTCTTTTGTGAAACATCTGTTTAGTTCCTTTGCCTATTTATTAATTGGGCATTTATTAATAATCCATTTATTAATTGGGTTATTTGATTTTTTGGTGTTTTTTGAGTTCTTCATATATCCTGGGGATTAATGCTCTAAGGTGCAGGTGGCAAAGATTTTCTCCCATTCTGTAGGCTCTGTCTTCATGTTCTTGATTATTTCTTTTGCTGTGAAAGCACCTTTTAGTTTGATGCCCTCCTGTTTATTGATTATTGATTTTATTTCATGTGCTTTAGGAGTCTTGTTAAGGAAGTCAGTGGGTATGTTGGAGTGTTGGGCCTACATTTTATTTTTTCCTTTTTTATTAAATTTTTTATATTTTATTTTTGACTGTTTGTTCTATTTAGTTATACATGATAGCAGAATGCATTTTAATTCATTGTTCACAAATTGGGTGCAACTTTTCATTTCTATGGTAGTACATGGTGTAGAGTCTCACCGTTTGTGCAAACATACATGTACACAGGGTAATGATGTTTGTCTCATTCTACCATCTTTCCTTCCCCATGCCCACTCCCCACCTCATTTCCCTCTACACAATCCAACATTCCTGCATTCTTCACTTATGTCCCATTCCCTTGCCCCTGTTTATGTATCAGCATCTGTTTTTCAGAGAAAACATTCAGATTTTGGTTTTTTGGATTAGCTTATTTCACCTCTCATGATGTTCTCCAATCCCATCCATTTACCTGCAAATGCCATAATTTTATTCTTCTTTATGGCTGAATAATATCCCATTTTGTATATATACCACAGTTTCCTTATCCATTCATCTGCTGAAGGGCATCTAGATTGATTCCATAGTTCAAATATTGTGAATTGAGCTGCTATAAACATTGATGTGGCTGCATTACTGTAGTTTGCTTATTTGAGGTCCTTTGTGTATAAACTGAGGAGTGGGATAACTGGGTCAAAATGGGTTCATCCCATGTTTTCTGAGGAATCTCCATACTACTTTCCAGATTGGCATTTTCCTTGAAAGGGTCTCTTCAACAGGATGATCAATGTGGCTCTCCTGCCAGCTGTTCCATTTTTGAGGGACATGAACCACCCCTGTGGACAAAATAATTCTCTGCTACTGAGGTGGAGCAAGTCCTCTTCTCCTGTTACCACACGACCCTTCCTCTGCTACCCAGAAGTGTGGAACATCAATCATGTACCTATTTCTTCATGTTCTGGTTTCTTTCAGTTGTACTAAAGATGGCCTAAGGTGAGGGTTGGCAAATTTTGTTTTCTAAAAAGGGTCAGATTGTAAATACTTTTAGCTTGGTGACACAGTCTGGGTCAACTGCTCAGCTCTGTCTCCAAAGTCCAAAAGCAACTATAAACAATACCCAGATAAGTAAGCATGGCTGTGTTCCATTACTCTCTTGAGTACTGCAACTTGAGTGCTATGTAATTTTCACATATCACAAAAAATTCTTTTGATTTTTTTTCACTCTTGAATGATATAGAACCATTCTTAGCTCATGAGCTGTGTAAAATGTAGGTGATGGGATATGGTTTGATGGTTTATAGTCATAGGATTTGGCTAGTTTTCCCAACTATCACCGTTTTCTCTGCTTCTGTTGTTGGAGATGGTTGGACACATTACTTCCTTATAATTTTTTTCTTGAGGAGCTGAGGATGGAACCCAAACTTCACACATGCTAAGCAAGCACTTGACCACTGAGCTACACTCCAGGCCTTCTTGGTTTTGGGACAAGGTCTCCCTAAGTTGACAACACTGGCCTTGAACTTGAGATCCTCCTGCCTCAGCCTCCAAGTAGCTATGATTATGGGTGTGTACCACCATGCCAGGCACTGACCTCATATTTTGGACTTGGTTAGAGATGTCAGATCATTCAGCAGTTGCAAGCAAGGCTTAGTAAACAGATACAAGATTCAAATCCTAATATTACTTCCCACTGCAAAATCTCTCTGAGCAACAGTTTCTTTGTCAATAAAATTAATAATTCCTGCACAATCATGGAATTCAATGATGTATGTGAACCATTCAGCAGAGTGCCTACAGTGCTTTTATAAGAAACAGCAGCTCTTATATGTTCTTACTGTTGTCAGAGGACTTGGGTTTTCCATTTCTGATTTTTTGTTTGTTTTTTGAACCTTTTATCCCAGGCAGGTCAGTCTCCTCTCTGAGCCTCCATTTTTAAATGAGGGGAATTTAAAAATTATCACTGCTGACCTTGGAACTAATAATGTCTGTCTTTTTCTGCTTATAGTGTAACCTTTTGTATTATAAATGTATTGAAGATAATGACTATTTTAAAAATTGTATCATATATATATGTACATATACATACATACATATATATACATATACATATACATGTTCCAAGGGCAGACCTTGGGCTTTGGGAAGTCAACTCTGTGAGAAATGTGGCAAGACATAGGACAGAGTCTTTACTTAGGTGATTCATGTATTTGTGTTTAACAGAAGCACTGATTCCTTGCCTGTCTTCTTCCTGGACTGGTTGACAGTGTTGGGAGCAGGGTGGTATCTGTGCTGCTAACTGTCTCAAGGACAAACAGGACTGCTGGGCCCCTGTGCTCACCAAGGTTCTTAAGAGATATTTGTCCAAGGAATGTGCGGTTGCCTGGAGACCTTATCCATCAAGGACGGGAGCGGGGCTTAGCCCCGACTCATCTCCTGTATAGTTCACCCCTTCCCTCCTCCCTTCTTCCACTAGGACCGTTCAGTTCTGGCAGGACCCAATGAAAATCAAATAGATTGGCCAGACCCAACCAGAGGAGGACTAATGTTTAGCTGTTCAAATGTTAACCAATTAAAAGAACACTGTAAAACTGCTTGCCTTTCATTATAAAAACCCTGCTAACGAGGGTTCGGGGCCTCTCTTAGCGTCACTGGTTAAGGACACAGAGGACCAGATTCGAACTTGCTAATAAATGACTCTTTGCTGCTTGCATTGATTGTGGTCTCTGGTGGTCCTTGTGGGGTCTCGAGCCTTTGGGCACAACATATGGGGGCTCGTCCGGGATGCCCCAAGCCCACCCAGACACCTAATCTTAGAGTCATAAGTGACATCTTCGGCTGGTGAGTAAGGCATTGCCATGTGTTTTCTGGTCTGGATTGCCTGCAGATTCTGGTTCTGGGCTGGCATAGTCCTGGCGGACGCACTATAGGACCCCAGCAGGGTCTCGGGAGATGTCCCCTCGACCTGTTGGGCGACCTTGTCGCATCTGGTGACTCTGTCACATCTGAGAAGCTTCTGTGCTGCATTTGGGCAAACTTGTCACATCTGGTGACTCTGTCACATCTGAGCAACTTCTGTGCTGCATCTGGGAAGCTTTTGCACTGCATCTGAGTGACTCTGTCGCATTTGGGTGACTCTCACATCTGGGCAGCTTCTGTGCTCCATTCGGGTGACTTGTCGCATCTGGGCAACTCTTTGACACAATCAGAAATTGTTTGTTTTTGTTGACAAAGTACCAGCTAGCCAATTTTTGATTTAGCGCACTACGTGTCTGTCTGTTTGTGTCTTGTACTATATGGTCTTTACTCTTGCCTTCTATTAACTTCTTCATTGTGTTATTTCGATCTTAGGCTTAGGGATACTCATTGCAGGGTACTTTACAGTCCTTCTCCTTGTTCCTGAGAGATTTGTTTACTCCAATTCCCCTAGGCAGAGAGCTCAGCAGCTCCATTCCTCAAAAGTAGTAAGAAATAATGTTTTGTGATTTTTCTGCATTCAAACCTAACCTGATTTCTCAACCAGGAAGAAAAAGGGTTAAAAAGTCCTGGGTGATCCTCCCTCCCCCCTGCCTGGCCTTGCTGAAGCCTGCATTGGAATGTAGGCTGCAGCAGTCTCAGCGGGAAATGGGGGTAACCTGAAGATAAGAAAAAAAGAAAAAAAAGGTGTACGTTTTAAACTTCTGGCCTGCTACCCAGAACTAACTCATTCTCTAGGATTCTTGTTTTGTTTTGTTTTTCTTTAATGCTGTATTTTTGAGCTCATAATTTTGATCCTGCATACCTACGTAAATGATTTTTTTCTTTTTGATCAGTTCTATTTTTATTCAACTAGAGTTTTTGAATATCTGTTACATTGCAATGGAGATTCACCTATAAATTTACAAGGCCTTTGATTTTGTATTATTTGTATGTCGTGCTAATGTCATGTTTTGTCTGTATCAAAACTGAGTGCTCCTAAAATTAAAATTTAAAAATGGATCCAAATACTTTTATTCACGTGATTTAAAAGGGTTCAATTTAAATTGGGTAAACTAATAAAAGTAAAATGTCTTTAGAAATAACTCGCAAGTCTCTAGGTGGTCAAACTAATGGAATGTTGATGTTAAACAATGTCTAATATCAATTGTTTCTAGGACTTTTCTTCAACAGGAAAAAGACAGCAAATACTGTTCAGGACACTTGTCTAATATCTTGGATTTTACAGAATAAGTGAATTAGAGTTAACATGTATGGGATTACTCAAATGTGTTTGTTGGTGACATCTGATTAATTTGCAAAGTTAAAATACTCATTGTTAAATAACATCAAGTACTTTTAACTCCTTAAATTACATGGGGTAACATACTTAAACATTATTGTTGTTTTCATAGGTTGGTAAATTAAAAAGGGTTTAAAATTGCTTTGTGTCATTACTAAAAACAAGGTTATTAAGAGTTATGTTCTAACAGATAAAACCTCAACTCGGAGGTGAGCATTCCATCTGCTCCCTTACCACTTCCCCCTGCTCCCCCTCCAGTTCTGCAAAGCTCCAAGGAGCTCTTAGATTTGGATTTAGAGTTACCACCTCCCCTTTCACTGTGTTTCAGTTAGAGTACTATAAACCACAAAGTATTTTATCTTGTTAAATCAGAGTAATTTGTCTAAATTCAAAAATTTCATAAGAGTTGTTTCAGAATGTGGACAAAAAGGGGTCAACAGATAGGAAAGAGAAAATAAAAGGTTCTGGGTTTGGAAATATATTTAATAAAAGGAAAAGAAAATGTTTCTGGGTAAGAAAGTGCCTGTGTGATGGAATACATGAGGGTCTAAGTAAGTGCTAAGGAAGTCTGTGTGTAAGTAAAGGGCAAGTTTCAACAAGTCTGTGTGTAACTAAGTTGGTTTTGTGTATGTGAGACAGCTAAAGCTATTTAAGGTTTTTCCTAAGGTGAAATACTAATGTTCTGATATAAACCAAAGTTTAATCTATATGGTAAAATGACATGGTAAAATGGCAAGGATTTCTTAGAAACACTAATTTACTTTTAACTTTGTGTCTATTAAGTTTTATTCTTTAGAACAATTAGTCTTAAAAATTGGGGTGTATACAATTATGGTTAAACAACTGTTAGAGTATTGACTGTGTTACAGAGTCTACATTTTTCTTTAAAAACTGAATTTAGTAAGATTAAAGTGTCAAGGTAATTGTGAAATGGTCACTCCTTGTATATTAAATGTATTCATATTTTCCAGGTATACAAGTTTTTAAAGCAGGAAATTTGTCAAGCTGCTATTCTCCAGAATAAATTTGTCTGTACTGGTAATATTAAACTTAAAGAGTACATTTTATTGGGGATTTATTTCTATCATTTAATTTTCTATTATGGGACATATTATCAGTAAGGTATATGTAAAATTGGTTACTTATTTCACTGAGTTAAAAATTTAAATGTAAATGTATATCTAAGAGTTAGTGACAGCCTGATTTGTTTAAAGGTTCATATTGTAGAAGGTGAAAGCATTTTCTACACAAAAGAAAAGTTAAAAGCTCTCTCAGCCTTTCTTTGATTGATTCCTGTTTTGGATATAATGTTAGACTGTGTTAACTAATGTTCATATGGACTCAGAAATCAATATATGTAAACTTCTTAAAATGACATTTAAGAAAGAGTATAATGCACTATAGCAAAAAAATGGGACAACAATGACTGAGATTGGGGTCCCTGACTTCATGACTGTAGCATGCCTGGTGCCTGGGAGTGTTCCTGTGTAGGAGCGCAAGATGCCTAACTGCTGTGGCAGTAGCCTCCCTGGGGAGGCTCTGTACAGGAGTCCTATCAGCTCTTACATTGATATCAGGCACACAGCTCTTGGGCAGAAAGAAATTGTTTTGCTAGATAACCAGTGTTTCATCAGTTCCCTTCTCTAGTTCCTGCCCACCTTACAGTAACTTTGGACAATGGACTTCTTTGAGAGCTACACGGAGTTCCTAACATTGTACTTTGCAGTTGTGGGAAAAAATTATGTAGATGGTCTAGTCTCTGTAACTCTCCTGAAAACAAAGAATAATTCTTACATAGTCTTTAACCTAATAATAAGACATGTATAAATGTTGCTAACATAACTCTTTAGATCTGCATTTCCATCAGAGAACAGAGCTCCATCTGATCTCAGCTTAATCTTCAAAATCTGTGTTTATAAACCTTTATTTTCTAATACTCCTTTGACCCTCACTGAACTTGAAAATTTGGTCATGCTGGTCATGGCAAAAGGGGCAAACATTAGTTTTAGGATTAGAACATTTTACTTAAGACTTGTGAAGAGCCCTGCCTTATCTGAGATAAGGCTCTGCCTCACCCTGCTACATGTTAGAATGACTCCAAAGTAAGTCAGACTTTAACTCATTTAAAGTTGTGCTCAAAAGTTTGATGTTTGTTGTAAAGATTACTGTGATCTCAAACAGGGTATATAATGTAGAACTCAGCCAAAATTCAAGATAACTATTATACAAGCTAAATATGTTTTTACTCTTGCTAATTTCATTTTGTAAAACTGTTGCCTGTTACTATTTTGCAGAAGTAGCTGCTTCCAGAACATACAACCTAGGTAACTTGTGATAATAGGCCATCACCTTCAAAACAGATAGTATGTGGTAGTACTTTAATAAAAGGGTAAATGACTGTAAAGTTATGGACATTAAAGTTAAAGCCCAGTACTCTTACTGTATGACTGGTGAGACTGGCTTGCTGGATGATTAAGATTAAACTTAGAAATTGGAATTAAATACAGAGGCCAAGAAAAAAACAGTATCTTGCCCTCAAAGTCAGCCTGAACCCAGGGAATAAGAGGACTTCTCTAAGGAGTGCTGCAACTCTGGGTCACACAACCTCCTGATCAAGGAGATTGTTGAGACTAGAGGATGAGAATCACTCAGTGCATCTGCTGCAGAGGAGGGTCATGGAAAAAGGGAGACACCCCTAATGCTTTCAAGGAAAGCCACCTCATCGAGAAGACCCTGCCTAACCAATGGCACTAATGGAGCTAAGAAGCTGCTCTTAAGTTCTCTATGAGTGGAAACTCAGCTGACTCTTTAACAAGACAGGAACCAGGTCAATTTGACCAGCTTGGTCTTGGACACCCAGCAAAACAGTTAAAACCAAAAGATAGCCATTCTTGGGCATTTAAAAGAAATAATAGTTAAAAGTAACTTAAGATGTACACTTGTGTTAACCCACTAAAATTAAGAGTGGAAGCTACAAAAGAAAGATTCTTAGGCAAATGTGCCTGATAACTATCAAGGAAAACTGCCAGAGTCAGAAGATTTTAGTCAGTTTAAGACCTACAGTCACAGGTAGGCTTTATCTATGTTTGCTCATATGATTATCTATCCCTAAGTAACAGAAGTATAGAGATCTCTACTAAACACAGGTTATACCAATAAAGGAATATTTTACAAAAATCAGATGACATTAAGTAGCTAAACTATATTTTCTGGGGACCTCAATGACATTAAGAGTTAAATATTGTGTTTACATTCCTGATAACCTGGACAATGTTAAAGTCCCCAAATAAAGGCCTTGTCCTCTCCAGCCTTTGCTAGGCCTAGTTATGGGAACAATTTCTCAGTTCTTCCACCTCCTGGTGAGAGATTGACTTCTGTCATTTTCATGATTTTCAGTGGCATGTTTCAGATGCTGCAACATTTACTTTGTACTATTCTCATTTCAGTACTCATGTCTTTTTGTTCTTCTATCATAGAAGCACCCACCCCCAGATGAGTTTACAACCTCCTCTTCCCCAACCAGACTTCTACCTTGGACCCCTCAACTGACCCAATTTTTAAAAAAAGGGAACTCCAAACTGCTTGCCCCTCGCTGCCCGCTTTCAGCTTCGAAGCAGCCAGAAAGATCGCCGCCCCCTTTCTTTTCCTTACAGCAGTTAGGAGTTCCTAAAGCTAAAGGGGGGAATGAAGCCAGAATTAAGGACAGGTAGTTAGTGTAGAAATAGGGAATCAGGTCAATTTGAGGAAATGAAGCCATGAAGCCATCTGCCTTTGGAAGTTGGAGACTGCCCCTGGAAGAATGAAATGTCAAGGATCTCGGGAGCTCATTAATTACCAAATTTACCTGCCTTTAAAGACTGTAAGCAAGGAGGTCTATGTGAAGCTCTGGGAGAAGAATGTTGGTTTTATGCTAATCATTCTGGAGTAGTGAGGGAATCCATGGCAAAAGTCAGAGAAGGACTAACAAACAGAAAGAAAGAACGGGAAGCTAGTCAGAACTGGTTTGAATCCTGGTTCAATTTTTACCCTTGGTTAACTACTCTGGTGTCCGCTATGGTAGGACGCCTATTATTGTTGTTACTAGCTTTAACTATAGGACCTTGTATAATCAATAAGTTAATTGCTTTTGTTAAAGATAGAATAAATACAGTATAGCTAATGGTGCTAAAGGCCCAATATCAGCCCATTAAGCAGCAAGAATTAGAACAATAGAGACCCAAGATTGGCTCTCTAAATGTTCTTGGAAAGGGGGGAATGTTGGGAGCAGGGTGGTATCTGTGCTGCTAACTGTCTCAAGGACAAACAGGACTGCTGGGCCCCTGTGCTCACCAAGGTTCTTAAGAGATATTTGTCCAAGGAATGTGCGGTTGCCTGGAGACCTTATCCGTCAAGGACGGGAGCGGGGCTTAGCCCTGACTCATCTCCTATAAAGTTCACCCCTTCCCTCCTCCCTTCTTCCACTAGGACCATTCAGTTCTGGCAGGACCCAATGAGAATCAAATAGATTGGCCGGACCCAACCAGAGGAGGACTAATGTTTAGCTGTTCAAATGTTAACCAATTAAAAGAACACTGTAAAACTGCTTGCCTTTCATTATAAAAACCCTGCTACCGAGGGTTCGGGACCTCTCTTAGCATCACTGGTTAAGGACGCAGAGGACCAGGTTCGAACTTGCTAATAAATGACTCTTTGCTGCTTGCACTGATTGTGGTCTCTGGTGGTCCTTGTGGGGTCTCAAGCCTTTGGGCACAACAACAGTTAACACGGAATAAAATTCTGTGGGATTCCCAAGGGACAGGTGTCATTATGAAGAACAACCTGGCACTCACTGTACCCCTTTAGTACCTCAGCTATGACACTGGGGTGTTATCAGAACCCAATTTGAAGAGCCCAGGTTAACAAAAACCAAACAAACAACAAGAAAAAATACCCCTCCAAATACAGACAGTGTGTCCTCTCCAACTCAGCCAACTATGCTGTCCAATCATTTCCAATTACAATTGCGTTTCTTTCTTGACTGTTTCCTATGCTGATCTCCAAGTTGCTAATGAAGCAGGCCTCTGCTTTATGATCCCCATTGTTGCCATTTGTTGGGCTTATTTGCTTTGTCTCCATAGCAGACAGACATTCTAAACAATTAGACAATAATAAGGAAGTGAGATGGGGAAATGAGTTAGATCCTTTCATTTTAATTATGCTGATAGTGCACCCTACAGTTTGGAATCAAGGCCGAAGTGCTATTTTTGATGGCGTTCAATAACATCCAACTAGAGTTAATAAATCTATATTTCTAATGCAAAAGAACCCCCTCCTCTAAGTCAACTGACTGATGCTTTTCGCAGAACAGCAGTACTTACTGAACGCCGGGTACCCTCTCTTCACTCTTGACCACAACAACTCTGTTATTCTGTAACATCCCTGTTTCACACATGAGGGAAACGGAGCATTGAAGCTGATTCAAGTTCACAGTAGCATCTTGGGTATCTAATTTCCCAAGTATTTCCAAGAATGACTCTTGAAATTTTTGTTTGCTTAAATCCCTTTAAAAATGCTCCCCAAATTTAAATGGGCTTCACACCACTCGATGACACGGTGGACCGCGTGGGGCTCATCAAGCGCAGTGAGCGCTATGTGTGCGCAGTGACCCGTGACAGCCTGAGTAATGCCACACCGTGTGCTGTGCTGAGGCCCTCTGGGGCAGTTGTCACCCTTGAGTGGTGGGCCCGGTGAATGGAGACAAGCTCACAGAGCGCGACATCATCGTGCTCCAGCGGGGTGGTACAGGCTTCGCGGGCTCCGGAGTGAAGCTGCAGGCAGAGAAGTCCCAGCCTGTGATGCAGGCCTAGCACGGGTGGGAAACCTAATAAAGCACTGGGTGCACATGAAAAAAAAAAAAATCTGTGTTGGAAAGTGCAAGACCCTGCATGCCTGGGTGTCCCCCCTCATCTCCCCATGTGCTGATTTCCATTCTTTTTTTCCACTGTCTCCAGCTACACTGGCTTCTGGTCTGTGAAGCACATGAGCCCAGTCTTGCCGCTGGTCTTCCTCTGGCTTTGCATGGCTGGTTCCTTCACATTTCTCCAGTTCTCAGCTCCGGTGCCACCTCTCCAGAGATCCCATCCCCCAGACCTTCATCTATTTTGCTCTTCCTCTCACACTTTGTTACTCTTTTGTTGGATTTAGATTGTTTCCTTGAGAGAAAACATTGAGATTGCACATTTATATTTCTGAGAACTTGTTAATCACCTAGGAGGCATCAGCACAGGAACTACCTGTGCTTTATCAACTACTGTGTAGGCAGAAGATTAAACAGTGTTTGAAATTAGTAGATGTTCAATAAATATTTGTTGAGTGGCTAAATGAATAAATGAATGAGTTGATTCTTTTTTTTTCCTAGTAGGTGAGGACAGAGCATCTGTGGTCTACTGATTGCTTCTGTAAACTTGAGTTTTGGACTAATCGCCACATGAAACTCTGGATGCCTTGAAGGCAGGGATCTTGGTCCTTTGAATCCCCCAGGTCTAACATTGTACTCTTGATATGGCTGTGAATCAGCCAATACTAGTGAGAGGTGGATGTGAAAGCAAGTTCCAAAAGGAACCATGGCCTTTATATGCCATGAAAATGGTTTGTCAATGAATAGATGTACTTAAAAATAATGTCACCTATGTCCACACAGTATGGTGAGTGGGAGTTTGTTCTCACTTATTTTCTTATCAAGCCCACACCCATTTGCTATTTCTTATTTGAGACAAATTATACTTAAATGTTTACATGTACGTTCATCCTATTTTGATTTTCTAAGGTATGTAATCTCCATGTAGAAGATGCAAACATTCAGAAAAGGATCTAAAAGTTCAGAACCAGCGTCAGCAAATTGCTATCTCAAAATTAAAAATAAAAAGGGCTGGGGCTGTGACTCAGTGGTTAAGTATCCCTGTGTTTAATCCCTGGTACCAAAACAACAACAAAAACAATAAACCCCCCCAAAAATGAAGAAGAAACAAAAGTCCCCACTAATTTCACAACCTGGGAAGAACACTGTTAATCTTCTGGTGTTTACTTATGGTCTTTCACATACATACACACTGATCCCTTACAAATGACCAAATTTGTTCTATTTCTTATTTGTCATAAATTTATGTTTTACAGTAACATAAAGCTCATTGTTGGCCATGAGCCTCTCTCTTCCTCAGCCCACTCTTCTCTACCTTATGGAGTAATACTGCCACCTTCCCTTCAATAAATCTGAACTTTTCCTGTTTAAAAACATCATTGTTACATCACTGCAATTTAAAATTTTCTTTCTTTTTTTTTTTTTTTTTGAACTCCGTATCAGACCCAGGGGTGCTCTACCCCCGAACCACATCCCCAGCTCTTTTCATTTTGACAACAGGGTCTTGCTCAGTTGCAGAGACTGGCCTTGAACTTTCCATCCTCTTGCCTCAGCCTCCTGAGTTGCTGGAATTGCACATGTACAGCCCACTGCCCATCGTAGTTTTTTAAAAATGCAATTTTTGATGATGAATCAGAAGATGAATTATAAAGGTATTTAGGTGCTTTCCTACTATGAAGTATCAAGTTTTTTTGTCTTCTTTTTGGCTTTAACAACTAACTCTGCTGTGGACACTCTATCTGAATGTCTTTACCTGTGGACACTTATCCACACCCGGACTCACTAGGTCATAGAGGAGAAATGACATCAGACCCTCATCCAGATGCTCAAAGTCCTTCCCAGGGAGTTGGACATGCCCTCTTTCCACTGGGAGGAGTCCATAACATTGAACTTGACCCTCCCTTGCTAACTTTGACTACGTTCTCTTTTTCCTCTCCTGTGTACTTTGGTTACTATTTTTTCCCTCTTCCCCCACGCTGTCTGTGGAATCTTACTGTTTTTATTATGGATTTCAATAATGTTATACATAATAAATATTTATTTTTGTCACACTTATGTAAAAATCTCCCTGCTGCCATTTTTCTTCTTCTTTAAAATATTATAATTGCCTTTATTGGAGTATGATCTATCCAAAATCATACTCATCAATTTTAAGTGTGTGACTTAATGACGTTTGACAAATGTATGGGGTCTTGTCAGCATATGGTGCTCAAGATCAGAACGTGTGTGTCCAGTTTGCTTGTCCCCTGCCTCTGTTCCTGGAGCCTCAAAATCATTGCTCTGCCTCAGGCACTTCAATTTTACCTTTGCTAGGATTTCAGACAACCAGAATCCTACATTGTGTAGTTTTTTGCATCTGAATTCCTTCAGTTAGCTTAGAGTAATTTAATCACATTGTAATCATACATTTTTGTGTCTATCAGTCGGCTATTCCTTTTTAATCGCTGAGTAGTATTCCATAATATGACCATACCATAATTTGTTTATCCTGATAAGCATTTGAATTGTTTCTAGCTGTTTGGTTCTGAAGAATAAAGGTGCTATTGAGGGTGCCAGAAACTTTTGTTTCAAGGCAACTTGGATTTATTTTTCTAACTGAAGCAACAACAGTATTAGATATATAAAGCAATGTGTTTTCAAGATGTTCACATGACTGTGGACGGCAGTGATCCTTGAACATTGAGGAAAGGGAGAAAAGAATAGATGGCACAGGCTTGGGAGATAGCTCAGTTGGTAGAGTGCTTGCCTTGCAAGCACAAGGTCCTGGGTTCGATCCCCAGCACTGCAAAAAAAAAAAAAAAAAAAAAAAAAAAAAGGAATAGATGGCACAATAGAAAGCAATCAGGTATAGCAAAGTGCATTCATGATGTAAGTGTCTTATTAAAAGACATAGGTTATCAGATTGGATGAAAAAGGAAGACTTAATTACATGCTGCATGCAAGAAACATAATTTAAACATGAAGTCACTAATAGGTTAAAAGAGAAAAAATATATATGATTCTAACACTGAGAAATCTGGAATGGCTATATTAATATCTGATGAACCAGACTTCAGAGCAAAGAATACTTTCAGGGATTGAAAGGGTAATTTCATAATGATAAAGGAGTCAGTTCATCATGAGGACATAAAATTGTAGATGTTTATACACCTAATAACAGCTTTAAAATAAAAAAGAAGCAACTGTTAGGGTTACAAGCAGTAATATGGCACAGTTTTAATAAGAAATTTAAATATTTTTCTCAATATTTGAGAGAAACAAGCAGACAGAAATTTTTTAAAAATGGAAATTTTAAATGAAACATTTATAGAATGTTCCACTCAAGAAGAATGCATATTTTTCTCTCCTAGAGTATGTAGGGCACAAATCAGACCTTATTTGTGTTACTCAATATGCATTAGTGAATTTAAAATAATCAACATTCAATATAATTAAATTAGAAACCAGTAACAGGTCTCCAGAAAATTTCTAACTATAGGGAAATAATATATAACACCACTAAATTGTACCCAGGTCAAAAATAAACGTAAAGGGAAATGAGAAAGTATTCTGAAATGAAGACACAAATATATCAAAACATGTGGGATCAAATGGGGTGGGAGGGGTGGGGGAGGGAAAGAATGTGAACTGCGACAGGCATCATGACCCTACCTACATGTACAAATCACATGAATGGTGTGAATCTACATCGTGCACAACCACAAAAATGAAAAGATGTACCCTGTTTGTGTACAATGAATCAAAATGCAGTCTGTGAAAATGAAAAATAATTTAAAAGACCAATGTGTTTGCAAAAGGAAAAATAAATGGCCTGAGACCCCAAAAGGTGTCTCACTCTCTGGCACCCATACACCTCCCTTTTGGTGTTTATCAGACTCTATCACTTTCCTCCCTGGACAAATCTTCTTACTTTCCTAAATAAATCTTTGTTTGTGCCTCTTTTACCAGATCCTGAAATTCCCTGGTAAGTCAAGAACCTGGCAGGGCTGAGTTGAGACCCTCTTTTCCTTCTGGGAATTGTCCCTGGACCTCTATCTGGGACAGTTTTCAGTTTCAGGTCTTATATTGAAGTCTTTATTCTATTTTTAGTTGATGTTTACAACAGATTTTTAAGATTGTTAGTCCATAGTTTCTTCTCTCCCTCTCTCACTCTCTCTCACCCTCTTCTTTCAATTTATGCTAAAAGATCAAGTTGGCATCACACACTAATTTCCAAGTCTGGATTTCACCCCCACAGAGCTGAATAACATGCTCCTCTTCTCCCTGTATTTCCTGTAAACTGATCCTGATCTACGGGTTTGATGAAATTCACATTTGGTCTTTTGGCATATTGTGGAATGTGAATTTCCAACAGAGGTCACATGATGCCTGCCTATTGCTCTTTAGTGGTAAGAACCATGATGATCATTACCTACACCCATTAAAATGCTTGAAATCTCTCATTATGTAAAATCCAAAGATAAATTTAACATGTTTGCTGACAGAAAATGCAGTAACCCTATATACATGGACAGGAAAATAACTAAGATGCACTGCTACATGAAAAATATAAGCCCAGAAATGTTGATGATGAAAATCATGTGTCTGTCCACACACGCTGAAGAATATGGGTGCTTGGAACCAAAGCTTAGGCAAGGGGTAGGCAGGTGTTTGGACAGCAATAGATTTTTAAAAACTTCCTCTGTCTCTGTACTGCTTGAATGTTTTATGAAGAGAATGTATTTGTGTATTAGCTAAACTAGTAAATTATACTTCAAAATAAGTATGCAACTAACACCTTAAAAATATTCTCATCCCTAAATATTTGATTATTTATGATTATCCTATTAAATTCCTGGAAAGAAAATAACTGTTGACTGGAAGATGTAGGTACACAAGACCCAACACATCTTTGGAAATCACATCAGCTCATCCTTTCACTAGCAGCAAAAATTGTTTCCCAAACTCTCCTAGTCATTCTTTCTTGACCCAAATCTGTTCAAATCTTCACCCTAGATTTTTGAGCAGGCTAACATGGAGTAGCCTCTTTTCTACTAGGGCTAAAAGTAGGGCAGAGTGATACCTTGATATTCTGACTCACCCATCACCACATAGAAGCAGGCAGTGTGTCTAGTGCCCAGTAGAAGGTGGTGGAAATCAGAGTTCTGACTTTCATATGGATGGGGAAAAACTGGAAGAATAGATAATCTTAAGTAAGAAAAAGAATAAAGCTGGTGGCATCACTATTTCTGGTCTCAAGACATGACAGAGCTGTAGTAACCAAGACTGCAAGGTACTGGCCTAAAATGCTCACACAAAGACCAATGAAACAAAATAGAGATTCCAAAAATAAATCCCATGCATCTATGGCTAACTGAATCTCAACAAAGTGTCCAAAACCACTTATGGGAGAAAGGACAGCCTTTTCAGGAATGATGCTAGAAAAACTGGACATGCACATACAGAAGATTAAACTCCAATCCCTATTTCTTTCTTGTTACATAAAAATAAATTTAAAATAAATATAAGAGGGAAACTATGGAACAACTACAAGAAAACATATGGAAAACATTTCAAGATATTGGTATAGATGGTGTTTTTGATAAGACTTTTAAATGCACATACAACAAAAGCAAATAGTGAAAAATGGGACTAAGTAAAGTGAAAAACTTCTGTAAAGAAAAGAATACAATCAACAGTGAAAACAAACCACCTGCAGAATGGGAGAAAATCTCTGCAAGCTATTCATTTGACAAAGGATCAATATGCAGAAAACATAAGGAACTCAAAAAACCTGAACACAGCCAGGCACAGTGGTGCATGCCTATAATCCCAGAGGATTGGGAGACTGAGGCAGGAAGACTGCAGTTCAAAGCCAGCTCACCAACTGATCGAGACCCAAACAACTCAGTGAGACCCATCTCTAATTAAAATACAGAAGGGGCAGAGGATGTGGTTCAGTACTTAACCACCTCTGACTTTAATCCCAGTAACAAAACCAACAAAACTGGGGCTGCAAATTAGTGCAGCCACTCTGGAAAGCAGTGTGGAGATTCCTCAGAAAACTTGGAATGGACCTACCATTTGACCCAGCTATCCCACTCCTCGGCCTATACCCAAAGGACTTAAAATCAGCATACTACAGAGATACAGCCACATCAATGTTCATAGCTGCTCAGTTCACAATAGCCAGACAGTAGAACCAACTTAGATGCCCTTCAATTGATGAATGGATAAAGAAACTGTGGTATATATCCACAATGGAATATTACTCAGCTATAAAGAATAATAAAATTATGGTATTTGCAGGCAAATGGATGAAATTGGAGAAAATCATGTTAAGTAAAATAAGCCAATCTCAAAAATTCAAAAGGTGAATGATCTCACTGATAAGCGGATATGACACATAATGGCAGGTGAGAGGGGTGCAAGAATGGAGGAAGGAGGGACTGTGTAGAGGAAAAAGAGAGGTGGGAGGGGTGGGGGGAAGGAAAAAATAACAGAATGAATCAAACATCATTACCCTATGTAAATGTATGATTATGCAAATGGTATGCTGTTATTCCATGTACAAACAAAACAACATGTATCCCATTTGTTTGCAATAAAAATAAATTAAACCAAACAAACAAACAAAAAAACCCAATCAAACAAAAAAACAAACAAAACCACTAAACACAAACAAAAAGTCCAATTAGAAAACTGGTCAATGATCTGAAAAGACACTCTCAAAGGAAGAAACATGAATGACCAACAAGTACATGAAAAATGTTCAACATCTTTAGCCACCCAGGGAATGCAAATCAAAACCATAGTGAGTTATCATGTCACTTCACTTAAAATGGCAATTATCAGAAAAGGAAAACATAACAAATAATGGTGGGAATTTAAAAAAGGAAACCCAGGGTTTGTAGGAATGTCAATTAACACAGTCAGTCATGGAGATTCTTCCAAAGGCTACAAAGATCAAGCATAGGATCCTGCTATCCCACTTCTGGGTATGTACCCAGAGGAAATGAAATCAGTATATCAAAGAGATACTGGTAGTCCCTTCTCTGTTTCCATACTCAAAACAATAGACCACATATAGAATTCACCTCATTGTTCATATATATATATATATATATATATATATATATATATGCAGATACATGTATATGATTATTACATATGTGTAAGCATACATGTATATACATATATATTAATTCAGTGAAAGATTATTTGACCATAACAGTGAAGGAAATTTGATACTTTCAGCAAAATTCTTAAAACTGGTGGACACTATGTAAAGTGAAATTAACCAGATACAGATAGACACATAGAGAATCTACTGCATACTGTATTTTCTTTGTTCTCATGTGGAAGCTAAATTAATTAATTAATTAATTAATTAATTAATTAATTAATTAAATTAAAAAGTCAATCAAAAGGGAGACTAGTAATTACCAGAGCCTGGGAAAGGTGGTGGAGAGGTATGCTAGGGGAAAGCTGGATAATGGGAACCAGAAGAGATAGAAGGGTGACATTCTAGTGACCTCCAGCCTAGTAGGGTGACAATAGCTCAAAAGAACCCATTCTATCTTTTACAAAGAAATAGCATTTGACTCGTGTCTGTTGTGATATTTCCTTGGTCATTCCGAAATTTAGTAATTTGAGTTTTCTCCCTCTTTCTCTTTGTTAGTGTGGCTAAGGGTTTATCAATTTTGTTTATTTTTTCAAAGAACCAACTATTTATTTTGTTAATTTTTCTGATTGTTTCTTTTGTTTCAATTTCGTTGATTTTGGCTCTGATTTTAACTATTTCCTGTTTTCTACTACTTTTGGTGTTGGTCTGCTCTTCTTTTCCAGGGCTTTGAGCTGTAGTATTAAGTCATTATTTGTTGATTTCTACTTCTTTTGTTGAATGCGCCCCATGAAATAAATCTTCCTCTAAGTACTGCTTTCATAGTGTCCCAGAGATTTTGATATGATGTGTCTTTGTTCTCATTTACTTCAACAGATATATGAAAAAATGTTCAACATCTCTAGTAATAAGAGAAATGCAAATCAAAACTACCCTAAGATTCCATCTCACCTAATTAGAATGGCAATTATCAAGAACACAAGCAACAATAGGTGTTGGAGAGGATGTGGGGAAAAAGGTACACTCATACATAGCTGGTGGGGCTGCAAATTAGGGCAGCCACTCTGGAAAGCAGTATAGAGATTCCTCAGAAAGCTTGGAATGGAACCACCATTTGACCCAGCTATCCCACTCCTTGGCCTATACCCAAAGGACTTAAAATCAGCTTACTACAGAGATACAGTCACATCAATGTTCATTGCTGCTCAATTCACCATAACCAGATTGTGGAACCAACCTAGATGTCCTTCAATTGATGGATGGATAAAGAGACTGTGGCATATATATATAATGGAATATTACTCCACCATAAAGAAAGATAAAATTATGGCATTTGCAGGCAAATGGATGAAATTGGAGAATATCATGCTGTTAGATAAGCCAAACTCAAAAAACCAAAGGATGAATGATCTTGCTGATAAGTGGATGAGGATATATAATGGGGGGGGTGGAAGGGGTTAGCATTAGGGTTAGGGTTAGGTTTAGTGTTAGGGTTAAGGAGGGTGGTAAGAATGGAGAAAGGAAGGACTGGATAGAGGGAAAAGAGGGGTGGGAGGGGTCAGGGGGAAGGGAAAAAATAACAGAATGAATCAAACAACATTACCCTGCGTAAATTTATGATTACACAAATGGTATGCCTTGACTCCATGTACAAATACAGAAACAACATGTATCCCATTTGTTTACAATAAAAAATAAATAAATAAATCTTAAAAAAAATCTTTAAAAAAATAAATAAATAAATCTTAAAAAAAAAAGAAATAACAGAGGGGAGCTCAGAGACTCCAAACATAAATAATGAGGAGAGGGAAATGCTAATTACCCTGATTTGATCAGTGGGCACCATCCACATGGATTGAAATATGACTCTCTGCTCCTTCAATAGGCTACATTCCATGTGTTCATTCCAAATAAAAGAAAGCAGGAGTGAGTAAGTAGAAGTCATAAACACTTACCAAGGGTAAATCACAATTGAAAAGTGCAATAATGGAAAGGAAAACATGATGGGTGGCCTCAATCCTGGAGTGACCACATGGGAGAGACTCGAATTGAGGACAATGAGCAGAACTGGCTGTTGGAACCTTAGGGAGAAAACATACTGAGAAAAAACGAGGAGACATTCGGCACCCAAGGGATACAAAGAGGAAACTTGGCTTTATTAGCACTTCAGAAGGAGAGGAGATAAAGAGCAGGACTGAAAGAACAAAAAGAAATGCTGACTAGAAGGTCAAGTTAGGTGAAAGACACGACTGTACCACTGCAAGAAGCTGCAGAGGACAATGGGGCCCAGAGCACAGGGCAGCAGGACTGCAGAGTGGGCCTCAGGCCAGGTGCCATCCAGGAGTGAGGAGGACATGCAGTGGCCCTGAACAAATGTGGCAGTGGGTGGGGCCTGATCCTGTCAATGGGAAGTCGCAAGTGGACTCAGAGGGGACTTTGCCAAGCTCGCTGTGCAGCCAGAGTGGGTTGTCGCTGAAGGAGCCACAGGGCGAGACCAGAGGATTGACTTGCCTCCTCATTTAGGTCCCCATCTGTGTCCCACAACCTCTTTCTCTTTCCTTAGCCACCCACCTTCATTGCCTCCCTGAGTATTCAGGATTATCCTTACAAACTTGGTCTCCTTTGAGAATATCCTGACAAACTGTCCTTTGTCAGGAAAATGTCTGTGAGATATATTTTTTGCAAGGCTCAGTCCACTCATCCAATATTAAAGGAAATTTTTCTACTATGCAACAAGATCAGGTGCTGGGAAGAAACACTGACTCTGTGTAATTGGCCTTGACCTATGCCAAAACCTTGGCAATATATACAAAAAATATAGTGTCATGGGTTGAGGAAAAGCTTCACTTTAAATTGGTGTCCACCAGAAATACTGGAAAGTTGGCAGAGGCAACTGGAGCAAACATAGGACTGGAGAAATTCATGCCCCTGCAGTCTCTGTTCACCAGTGCTCTCCTCAATGACACACAAAATAATCACCTTTTAGAAGAAAGAATTGCAGCTCTCCAAGCCAACAAATTTCTAGAGCCTCTACTGGGGAAGAAAAATGAAATAGAAAAACAAAGGAAAGAAATAAAGGAACTTTGGAAACAGGAACAAAAGGAAATGCTTAAAACAGAAGCTGCTCTCAAAAAGGCAAAATCGTTATGCATGCAATGTCAACATGCATATGAAATAGCAAAATTGTCCATGTTACGTGCAGAGGAGAAGCATCGGGGCTCAAGTGGTGAATTAGCAAAGCATCTCCACAAGCACCTAGCAAGAAAGCGCAGGTTGGAAAAGCAAGCCCTTCACAAAGTAGAAGCAGCCAATGAGTTCCACAAAGTGTGTGTAACAAAGTTCGAAGAAAGATGAAATGCTCATAAAAGTACCAAGAGAGAAATTTTAATATGACTCAGGACACTTGTTTTGCAGTGTGATCGCACCCTGAAAGCTGTAACAGTTAACCTCTTCCAGATGCAGCACCTGCAGCCTGCCTCCCTTGCAAACAGCTTACAGTCTCTCTCTGACAATGCCAAACTCTATGATCCAGGCCACGAGTACAGTGAATGTGTGAAGGCTACAAGTTCAACCGGAGAAGTTGATGGGAGTGGAAGGAAACCATTAGCGAGTAGTTCCCAGACATCTGGATATGGCCCTGCTGACTCTTCAGAGGATGCTGTCCCTCTTCCTGAGAGTTGTGACAAAATTGAAGAGGACAGATGCTCTGCTGACCCCATAGAGAATGTTGTGTACCTTCCTAACAGTTGTGATAAAATCAAAGAGGACAGATGGTCTAACAGTGCAGACCTAACAGGTTCTCCTTTCGTAAGATCAGGGACATTTGGGATGGTTAGTGACTCTGAGAGACCTGGAAGGTGAAGTGAATCTCAATATGTGGATTCAGAATCTTGAAGTCCAGACCACTTCCATCCAAAGCTTCTACAAAATCCATCCAGTGGAACCATGTCTCCTGCAGATGATTTAGGTAAAAGACAGCCACCTTCCCCTCCACAAGTGGGACCACTGCCCTTGGACCAGTTAAGAAAACACTGATGCTGAAAGCAGTTGTCACACACAAGTTGTGACAATTGATATTCCCCACAAAATGCAGAGATTGTGAAGGCATTGTAGTGTTCCAAGGTGTCGAATTTGAAGAGTGTCTCCTTGTTTGTCATCAAAAATGTCTGAACAACTTAGTCATCATCTGTGGCCACCAGAAACTTCTGGGAAATATACACCTATTTGGAGCAGAATTCACACAAGTGGCCCAAAAGGAGCCCAATGGCTTTCTTTTCATACTCAAAATCTGTGCCTCAGAGATTGAGAAGAGAGCCTTATGTGTCCACGGGATCTATTGTGTGGGTGGAAACAAAACAAGAACTGAAAAGCTGTGTTGACCTGTGGAGAATGGAAGGCACTTGGTGGACATTTCAGCATTTACTTCACATGACATCTGTGAGATCTTAAAATTATACCTTCAACAGGTCCCAGAACCACTTCTTTTATTCTGTTTCTATGAGGACTTTATAGACCTTGCCAAAGAGATCCAACATGTTAGTAAAGAACAAGCAGTCAAAAAGGAAGACCCTGAGGATAAAAAATATCCAAATATGTCTATAGCAATAAAGCAAATTATTCTCAAAAGCAAGGACCTTCTAAGACAATTGCCAACATCCAAGTTTAACAGTCTCAGTACCTCATGCATGTAGTAGATCATGCAGAAGAAAACAAGATGAACTCCAAACACTTGGGAGTGATTTTCGGACCCAGTATCATTAGGCCAATGCCCACGACTGCTCCTGTCACCATCTCCTCCCTTGCTGAATATTCCAGTCAGGCCCAGTTGATAGAGTTCCTCATTACTTACTCGCAGAAGATCTTCCATGGGTCCCCACAGCCTCAGGTTGTTATGGGTAGTGCAGGTGCTCTTCCAACACAGGGTGATCACAGCTGTCCTTCAAAGCCTCTTTATCATCAAAAGAAAGACCCTCAGAACACTACAGGAAGTCACCATGTTTTTCTTCAAAGGAAGATATCCACACTGCAGATAGTGAAAGCAAAAATTTTGAATCAACTACATCATTTGAGGAATCAGAATGCCAGCAAGATGCATGTCTCATTGATAACAAAAAACTCGAATTATCACCCCAAAAGGAGGACAACATTTGTAAAACCAGTAAGCCACTTCTTTTGTGATCTGATAGAGCAACAAATGATATGCAGAGGCATACACCAAGGACCAAGAGTAGACCTGTCAGTTTGTCTGGAGATAGGTTTCTTCTTACCAGTCTTCCTAGTGAGAGAAAGAGCAGAAATGTGGGTTAGTTTTGTGAGAATCCTACCTTTGAAGGACTTAATGGAAAAGATACTGTTACTATTATTTTTTTTCCAAATTTAATGACTTTGATCAGGAGATTCTACCAAAAACTTGGGGAAAACAATCTGAGCAAAACTTAAGTGCCAAGACTGCAGCGATTGTGCCTAGTGCACTCCAGGACAAAGTGACAATGAATGTCAGCATCAGTGATGAGCATTCCAGCAGTGTCACACCACCTAACGAGCCAGCCAGGTCAACAGGAGAGGCCTCAGAGACAGTCCTCTGATTCTGACCCTTTCACTCCTGACAGAACACCCAGAATGCTGTAGCCCTAGCACTGGACACCACTTTAAAAGGGATGAACCCCCACCAGCAATGTCAGGGGGACTAAGGAGAGGCCAGCTTCACCTCAGCAGTGATGCCTCCCGGCACAGCTCCTACTCCCCAGAGTCCAGTGGAGAAATCAGCTCCAGACATGGACAGTACCTCAGCTGGTCCTTTGCAGCCAGGAGGGCAGCCTCCAGAGAGCTCAGAGGAGCACGGTCTGCCTGATGTGAGTCCAATGTGCTAAACCATTGCACCTGTAAGAAGCCCTTCAAGATGAAGTCCCACAATTCGTGTGGGGTTGTAAAAATTCAGTTTTTCTTTTTGTTGTTGTGTTCTCTGATATTGTGTTTATTTTATGAAAGAATGTTTAGTAGGACCCCTTTTGTATAGGATTGCCAAAGTGTATATCTTGAGGTTTGTCCTTGTATCCTATTTGCTAGTCATACTGCATAGCAGTGTTGTGATCGGGCCACATTTGTGCCTCGATGGAATCATCTTTAACTTCTGTAGTTTTGAAACGGTGCATGAAATAAGTATCACTATTTTAAAATTTCAAGTGATTTTCCCCATGAAATGGTGCATTTAAATGCATCCCTAATGTGTGATGTTGTCCTCAACAAATTTGCAGTGTGGATATTCCATTGATGCAAGTGAATTTTTACACTAAAAAGCAAAACATGACCAAGGTCGGGCACCATCACTGGTCGGTCTCAGTTGCGAAGCGGGCTGGCAGGCGAGTCAGGCTGACTGCATCATGGAGCTAGCTGGCAGGCACCCAACCCACCCAACCACCAGGCTAAAGTTGGACACCATCACTGAGCGACCGCACCTGATCACCATGCCGAGGTCACTTGCCATCGCGGAGCCAGCCAGCAGAAGATCCAACCCACCTGACCTCCATACCAAGGTTGGGTGCCATCGCTAAGTCTGCCTGCCTGCCCCTCCTACTGCTGAGGGACCCTGCAATTGTCTCTGTGCTGACTCATCACACACTCACTGGGGCTCCCCAGCTTCTTTATAGGCTGGTGCAGGCATTTTGAATTATTCCTGAGGGTGTGGCCATCATCATTGGAAGGGCAGCTCCCTTCCTGACACACCTACAGGAGACTGGAGGACCTTTGACAGTACCCAGGAGTCAAGAAGAGGAGGTACTGAGAGACTAGGGACCAACTCAGACCCACCAGGTGTGTCTGTACCACTGGGTGGGCTCCCCAGAAGGGGCAGTAGTCCCCAAATGCAGGGAACTTCATGGAGTAGTGTGGCCCAGTGAGAATACCCTGCTGGAGCCGTGAACCCAATGAACCAGGAGCATTGCAGAGGAAGGCTGCACAGCAAGAGTATTCAACACAGAGTGAGGGTCTGAGGACCATGCGGTAGCTCCAGTCCCCAGGGTATGTAGCAGAGGAGGGTTGCTCAGTGAGGAGTGCATCATGATCAAATGGGTTTCATCCCAGGGATGCAAGGTTGGTTCAACATCAGGAAATCAATAAATGTAATTCATCATATCAATAGACTTAAAGGCAAGAATCACATGATTATTTCAATAGATGCAGAAAAAGCATTTGAAAAAATACAGCACCCCTTCATGCTCAAAACACTAGAAAAATAGGGATAGTTGGAACATTCCTTAACATTGTAAAGGCCATCTATGCTAAGCCCATGGACGATATCATTCTAAATGGTGAAAAATTGAAAGCATTCCCCCTAAAAACTGGAACAAGGCAGGGATGCCCTCTTTCACCACTTCTTTTCAATATTGTCCTTGAAACTCTAGCCAGAGCAATTAGACAGACCAAAGAAATTAAAGGGATACGAATAGGAAAAGAAGAACTCAAACTATCCCTGTTTGCTGATGGTATCATTATATACTTAGAGGAACCAGGAAATTCCACCAGAAAACTTTTAGATCTCATAAGTGAATTCAGTAAAGTAGTGGGATATAAGATCAATGCACATACATCTAAGGCATTTTTATACATAAGTGATGAATCCTCAGAAAGAGAAATTAGGAAAACTACCCCGTTCACAATAGCATCAAAAAAAATAAAATATTTGGGAATCAATCTCACAAAAGAGGTGAAAGACCTCTATAATGAGAACTAAAGAACAATAAAGAAAGAAATTAAAGAACACCTTAGAAGATGGAAAGATCTCCCATGTTCCTGGATAGGCAGAATTAATATTATCAAAATAGCCATACTACCAAAAGTGCTATACAGATTCAATGCAATTCCAATTAAAATCCCAATGACGTACCTTACAGAAATAGAAGAAGCAATCACAAAATTCATCTGGAAGAATAAGAAACCCAGAATAGCTAAAGCAATCCTTGGCAGAAAGAGTGAAGCAGGGGGCATCGCAATACCAGATCTTCAACTCTACTACAAAGCAATAGTAACAAAAACAGCATGGTATTGGTATCAAAATAGAAAGGTGGATCAATGGTACAGAATAGAGGACACGGACACAAACCCAAATAAATACAATTTTCTCATACTAGACAAAGGGGCCAAAAATATGCAATGGAGAAAAGATAGCCTCTTCAACAAATGGTGCTGGAAAACTTGGAAATCCATATGCAACAGAATGAAACTAAACCCATATCTCTCACCATGCACGAAACTAAACTCAAAATGGATTAAGGATCTCAGAATCAGACCAGAGACCTTGCATCTTATAGAAGAATAAGTAGGTCCAGAGCTTCAACATGTCGGATTACGACCAGACTTCCTCAACAGGACTCCCATAGCACAAGAAATAAAAGCAAGAATCAATAACTGGGATAGGTTCAAACTAAAAAGCTTTCTCTCAGCAAAGGAAACAATCAGCAATGCAAAGAAAGAGGCTACAGAGTGGGAGAAAATCTTTGCCACGCATACTTCAGATAGTGCACTAATCTCCAGAATCTATAAAGAACTCAAAAAACTCTATACCAAGAATGCAAATAATCCAATCGACAAATGGGCTAAGGAAATGAATAGACACTTCACAGAAGAAGACCTACAAGCAATCAACAAACATATGGAAAAATGTTCAACATCTCTAGTAATAAGAGAAATGCAAATCAAAACCACCCTAAGATTCCATCTCACCCCAATTAGAATGGCGATTATCAAGAATACAAGCAACAACAGGTGTTGGCAAGGATGTGGGGAGAAAGGTACACTCATACATTGCTGGTGGGGCTGCAAATTAGTACAACCACTCTGGAAAGCAGTGTGGAGATTCCTTAGAAAACTTGGAATGGAACCACCATTTGACCCAGCTATCCCACTCCTTGGCCTATACCCAAAGGACTTAAAAGCAGTATATTACAGAGATACAGCCACATCAATGTTCATAGCTGCTCAGTTCACAATAGCCAGATTGTGGAACCAAACTAGATGTCCTTCAATTGATGAATGCATAAAGAAACTGGTATATATATATACAGTGGAATATTACTCAGCCATAAAGAATGAAAAAAATTATGGCATTTGCAAGTAAATGGATGAAATTGGAGAATATCATGCTAAGTGAGATAAGCCAATCTCAAAAAACCAAAGGATGAATGATATCACTAATAAGTGGATGATGACACATAATGGGGGGTGGGAGGAGTTAGTGTTAGGGTTAGAGTTAGGGTTAGGGAGGGGGGCAAGAATGGAGGAAGGAAGGACTGTATAGAGGGAAAAGAGGGGTGGGAGGGGTGGGGAAAAATAACAGAATGAGTCAAACAACATTACCCTATGTAAATTTATGATTACACAAGTGGTATGCCTTTACGCCATGTACAAACAGAGAAACAACATGTATCCCATTTGTTTACAATAAAAAAAAGAGTTAGAGATACTGAAAAAAAAGACAGACATCCTTGAAATGAAGGAAATAATAAACCAAATTAAGAGCTCCATAGAAAGCATAACCAATAGGATAGAACACCTGGAAAACAGAACCTCAGACATTGAGGAAAAATTATTTAACTTTGAAAACAAAGTTGACCAAACAGAGAAGATGGTAAGGAATCATAAACAGAATGTACAAGAAGATGCGATATCATTAAAAGGCCAAATTTAAGAATTATTGGGATTGAGGAAGGCACGGAGAAACAAACCAAAGAATGAACAATCTATTCAATGAATTAATATCACAAAATTTTCCAAAGCTGAAGAATGAAATGGAAAATCAAACACAAGAGTCTTATAGGACTCCAAATATACAAAATTACAACAGACCCACACCAAGGCACATTATAATGAAACTACCTAACATACAATATAAAGACAGAATTTTAAAGACTGCAAGAGAAAAAAATCAAATTACATTCAGGGGGAAACCAATGCGGATATCAGCAGATTTTTCAACCCAGACATTAAAAGCTAGAAGGGCCTGGAACAACATTTACCAAGCCCTGAAAGAAAATGGATGCCAACCAAGAATCTTATACCCAGCAAAACTTACCTTCAGATTTGATGATGAAATAAAATCCTTCCATGATAAACAAAAGCTAAAAGAATTTACAAAAAGAAAACTGGCACTACAGAACATTCTCAGCAAAATATTCCATGAGGAAGAGATGAAAACAACAATGTAAATCAGCAAAGGGAGGAACTACCCTAAAGGAACAGCCAAATAAAGAGAAACCAATTCCTGTCAAAAAAAAATTGCCAAATGATCAGGAATACAAATCATATTTCAATAATAACCGTGAATGTTAATGGCCTGAATTCATCAATCAAAAGACATAGACTGGCAGATTGGATTAAAAAGAAAGATCCAACAATATGTTGCCTACAAGAGACTCATCTCATAGAAAGAGATACCCATAGACTAAAGGTGAAAGGATGGGGAAAAACATACCATGCAAATGGACTCAGCAAAAAAGCTGGAGTATCCATC